>NW_028301469.1:20000-29188 GCF_061612785.1 Hesperophylax consimilis | reverse complement strand
GGCCTTGCCATTGCACCCTCAACCACTCCGAATGCCGAAAATAAGAAACGGGGGGTTAGGTATGTATTTATTTATATAATTTGTACATTTATTTATAACAATTACAAGTAAAATAGCCATAATTGTACCATTTATGCAGTGTATATGCAATTCCAAAAATCTCGCAAATGCGCTATAGGACACAAAAAATAAAAATCTATTTTTTTATCTACCGCATTCAAAAAGCACGTAGCTCTCGTGAGTTTATAAATAAATTAGTGCGGCTCGCTCTACTATATAGAAGACGTCATTGTTATGACGTCCTCGAGAGTGAGACTCTGGTACAAAAAAAAAATAATTGGGCCAGTATATCATTATTAGATAAGTGATCGTTTATTAGTTGAAAAAAATATTTAAGCAAAGCAATACCTCTACTTGTCTCTAGGGAGTGGTAATTGGTCATGCCTAATATATAAATCGATGGGTAAAGCCAAGGGTAACCGTCCATAGAGCCGCGAGAATAAAAAAACCTTAAAAAAAATTTATGGACTCTTTCAATGCGTAAAGTGTATGTTAATTCATGTGGAGCGAGCCCAGATGATAACCGCAACAGAAGCGGTACATGATTACCAGAATGCCCATAAAGAATGTTTCATTACAGTTTCAGTTAAATTTAAAAGCAGTTTCCGAGTTGTTGCTCTGAAGGGGTACTGTCAGTACCTAAAACAGGGCAAGAAAGTGGTGGTTCTCCTCCAGAATGTTATTTTTTTTTTTTAACCGAATTTTCGAAAAAAAAAAGACGATGGAGACGTGTCCGTATTCTGGTTAGGTTAGGGGTTAGTGACCGGATAAATCGTCAAAATCAAAATTCAACAAACCTTTAAACGGCGATGTGAGGTCATGAAAAGTGATGAAACAAAAAACTAGGTTGAATAGGTTACGAGTATAAGTATTTAACCCAATTTTTGTTTCATCACTTTTAATGACTTCATATCACTTTTTCAATGTGTGTTCTGTTGTCATTGTGGTGATTTATCATGCAACCTGATTGCATTTATCGATTTTCTTTTAATTTTAATTAATTTATTTATTTATTTATTCATCGACACTCGTGGCGGTTTTCGATAAACTTAGTGTGGCTTTCTTCAGTCGCCTATGTATTATGATTATATATAAAAATTTATGATCAATATGGTTCCATGCTAACTCAACACGGTGACTGTTCAACACACTTTTAAAAGTGATATAGAATCATTAAAAACGATGATTTGTTTAAACCTAACCTAACCTAACCTTACCTAACCTAACCTAACCTAACCCAACCTAACCTAACCTGACCTAACCTAACCTACTTAACCCAGTAAAAAAAAGTTTTTGTTTCATCACTTTCCATGACTTTACATAACTTTTAAATATGTGATGAATTATCATTTTGATGATTTATCCGGTCGCCGATCAATATAATATAGAAACCCAACTTACGACTTGTAGTATGATATCGAAAAAAGAAATCAATTCACAAACCTTTCTTCTTTTTTTCGTCTTTTGATGAGTTCAAAACATTGTAGACGATAGATGGCGTAGCGGTTTCGGGGAAATTAGGTTTTTTGTTATTATTCTTCTTATGCTGTGTACCTAAGTGTCATATTTATGTGTGAATAAAAATTATAAATAATAATAATAGTAATTATTTATTTTTTGGAATAACTTTACTGAGTAAAACCTAATATTGTAATATTTAATTATCGAAGATAATATTAGCGAATTCTAAAAGAAAATCTGAAAGAGAAAAATCACCAAAATAATAAAAAAAAAAAATCAGTCCTAGATGTGACCGTATCCTTTTCTGATTTTTCTGTTTCAGATTTTCGTTTAGAAATCGGTAATATTGTCTTCGATAATTAATAAATTAAATAAATCATTTTCGTCAGGAGGTGAGGGAATGCAATTCAGAGCGGCGGGCGCGGGTAAAGCGCGGGAGTAACTGGGACGCACTTAACGGCCCTCAACGTGTTTTCAAAAATTTTCTTATTTAAAATAAAATATTTATTTTTTTAAATTTCAGAATCGAACTCATAACGTCTTTCTTAGTGTAGAATAATAAATTTTAGCCGCGGTTCGGTGCAGCGGGGCCGGCGATGAGTGGGATCTGATATCGAGTAGCGGCCGCGGGTGGACGGCGGGAGTAACTGCGACGCACCCGATGACGCCATTTGCCCCGGGCACGGTGTGATTTAAAAGAAAAAAAACTTTTTTTTTGACGTATTTTATTTCAGAATCTAATTCGGAACGCCATTCTTAGTGTAGAATATTAAATTTAAAGGTTTCGAGAGCATTGGGACCGGAGCTGACAAGATCTCATTTCGGATGATAGCCGCGGGTAAACGGCGGGAGTAAACGGGCCGCACTTAATGGCCCTCAATGTGAAATTGTAATTTATTTATTTTTATAGATTTTTATTTCGGAATCGAATCGGAACGTCATTCTTGCAGCGTAGAATAAAAAATTTAAATGTTACGGGAGCATTGGGACCGGAGCGGAGCTGAGAGGATCTCATTTCGGGTGGTAGCCGCGGGTAAACGGCGGGAGTAAACGGGCCGCACTTAATGGCCCTCAGTGTGAAAATGTTTATTTTTTAGTTTTCTTATCATGTATGTATGTATGTATGTATGTATGTATGTATGTATGTATGTATGTATGTATGTATGTATAATTTAACATTTCGATAGTGAGAAGACGTGAGCGACGAGGGTAAATTTATTTTTTCGAGACCGAGCGTGAGCAGTCGGGCAGACGGCCGGAGATGAGGCGACGCGCTCGCGCTACTGCGGCCGGTTCCGCCGAGAGGCCCGACCGCCCGGGCGTCCGTCTGAGCGCAGTCGAGGAGTCGGAGCGGGCGCATCGCGGTCTGTAATAGTCGGTGAATTTGTTTTATTCGAATCCCTTTTAAAATCGTTTTCTTACTATGTATGTATGTATGTATGTATGTATGTATGTATGTATGTATGTATGTATGTATGTATAATTTAACATTTCGATAGTGAGAAGACGTGAGCGACGAGGGTAAATTTATTTTTTCGAGACCGAGCGTGAGCAGTCGGGCAGACGGCCGGAGATGAGGCGACGCGGCTCGCGCTACTGCGGCCGGTTCCGCGAGAGGCCCGACCGCCCGGGCGTCCGTCTGAGCGCAGTCGAGGAGTCGGAGCGGGCGCATCGCGGTCTGTAATAGTCGGTGAATTTGTTTTATTCGAATCCCTTTTAAAATCGTTTCTTACTATGTATGTATGTATGTATGTATGTATGTATGTATGTATGTATGTATGTTATAATTTAACATTTCGATAGTGAGAAGACGTGAGCGACGAGGGTAAATTTATTTTTTCGAGACCGAGCGTGAGCAGTCGGGCAGACGGCCGGAGATGAGGCGACGCGGCTCGCGCTACTGCGGCCGGTTCCGCGAGAGGCCCGACCGCCCGGGCGTCCGTCTGAGCGCAGTCGAGGAGTCGGAGCGGGCGCATCGCGGTCTGTAATAGTCGGTGAATTTGTTTTATTCGAATCCCTTTTAAAATCGTTTTCTTACTATGTATGTATGTATGTATGTATGTATGTATGTATGTATGTATGTATGTATGTATGTATGTATGTATGTATGTATGTATGTATGTATAATTTAACATTTCGATAGTGAGAAGACGTGAGCGACGAGGGTAAATTTATTTTTTCGAGACCGAGCGTGAGCAGTCGGGCAGACGGCCGGAGATGAGGCGACGCGGCTCGCGCTACTGCGGCCGGTTCCGCGAGAGGCCCGACCGCCCGGGCGTCCGTCTGAGCGCAGTCGAGGAGTCGGAGCGGGCGCATCGCGGTCTGTAATAGTCGGTGAATTTGTTTTATCGAATCCCTTTTAAAATCGTTTTCTTACTATGTATGTATGTATGTATGTATGTATGTATGTACTTATGTATAAATATACAAAAATCTCTTCACTTTATATGTTTTGTTATGATTTTTTTTTTCTCCTATTTACATATGTTTTAAAAGTAAAATTTTATTATTATTTTTTTACACTTCACAGACGAGTGTTTTTGGACTCTTGTAGAGGTAAAAATGTTAATTTTTAATTGAATATATTTTTAAAAAATGTACGTGTAAATATGAATTTATTTGATTTAATTTCAATGTCGTCTATAAGTTTTTTTTTTTTTTTTAACTCAACAGAATAAATGATATAATATAACAATTCTAAATGTTGCCTAGTCTTGTGGGTGCCGGGTGAATTTACTTTATGTATCAGGTTAGGTTAGGTTAGGTTAGGTTAGGTTAGGTTAGGTTAGGTTAGGTTAGGTTAGGTTAGGTTAGGTTAGGTTAGGTTAGGTTAGGTTAGGTTAGGTTAGGTTAGGTTAGGTTAGGTTAGGTTAGGTTGGGTTAGGTTGGGTTAGTGTAGGTTAGGTTAGGTTAGGTTAGGTTAGGTTAGGTTAGGTTAGGTTAGGTTAGGTTAGGTTAGGTTAGGTTAGGTTAGGTTAGGTTAGGTTAGGTTAGGTTTGGTTAGGTTAGGTTAGGTTAGGTTAGGTTAGGTTAGGTTAGGTTAGGTTAGGTTAGGTTTAAGTTAGGTTTGGTTAGGTTAGGTTAGGTTAGGTTTGGTTAGGTTAGGTTAGGTTAGGTTGGGTTAGGTTAGGTTAGGTTAGGTTAGGTTAGGTTAGGTTAGGTTAGTTAGGTTAGGTTAGGTTAGGTTAGGTTAGGTTAGGTTAGGTTAGGTCAGGTCAGGTAGGTGCGATTACAATTTTTGCAAATAGATAAATTGACAAAAATTTTTGCCATTAAAATTTATGCCAATAAAATTTTCTGCCAATAAATTTGATGCCAATAAAATTTGATGCCAATAAAATTTTCTGCCAATATAATTTTATGCCAATAAAATTTTAGGCCAATAAAATTTTCTGCCAATAAAATTTGATGCCAATAAAATCTTCTGCCAATAATATAATTTTATGCCAATAAAAATTTTTTGCCAATACTTATTAGCAAAAAATTGATCTTTGTCAATGGAATTTAAATTTAAAAAAGTAAAATAAATACAAAACAATACAAGAACAACACGTCAACTCAACAGAGATCAAATGGGAAAATAATTCACCGACTCCAGATATTTTCATATCGGAGGGTTCGGCTCGGTAGAACTCCTAACGGGGCCTATAAATAAATCCTACAGATCCCTCAACATAAACATTTAAAAAAATCTTTTGTTATCCTACATGTATTCAAAATGACCGACTTTTGCATCTTTATATATAAATTTTTTGATAGATCTAATACGCCTAAATTTTTAATAAGAGAGCTAGGTATAATGCCGGTAGCCGAAATAACGAATGGTAATATTTTTATAGTCTGAGAATGCCAAATTCTTTTTTTCTCATTTCCTAAATCTGTGTATTTTCTTATTTTTTCACTAACAGATTTTTGAATATTACAGGAATTCGGAATAGCGACATCGATGATATAAGTTATTTTTAAAAATTTTGTCATGTAAAACTATATCGGTTCTATTATGACTAATCGCTCGATCTGTTAGTTATATATTTAGTTAGTTATGTTAGTTATTTATTATTATTATTATTATATCTATGTTAAGTTTTTATTTTTATTTGAAATATGTTCTTATTGTGTAAATTTGAAATAACTACGTACCTCTGTATTAAGTTTTTTTAAACTCACCGGGAACGGTCGGTCGGTATCATCGATTAAATGAAATAATTTAAAATTTCCAAAATGCGAATACGAAAGTAAGTGACGAGAGTAAATTTATTTACCGAGACCGAGCGCCTTGTGCCCGGTTTCGCGAGCCGCCCGAGGCCCGACGGCCCGGCCGCCTGCGCGCCTTCGAGGGGTCGGAGCGGGCGCATCGCGCTCGGCGCCGTCCCGAGCGAGAACGCGACCCGGCACAGCTTTGTGCCCGCCGAGTGTGGCGGGCTCTCGATGCACGGCGTTCGCAAACTGCGGCGGCCTATCGGTCGTGTCGGCGGTGTTATTTGCGAGAAACTACGTGACGCCCGCTTCTGCGCGGCGTTCGCGCTCATGTTTTGACTCTGGAGTTCCGCGCGAGCAGAATTTTCAAAAGCAAAGGCGGAGGATTTTATCCCCGTCTCACTGTTGCCTCGCCAAAGGCGTGCGCTTTCGGTGTACACGTTTTACGAATGGGAATTATAAATCGGACGATAGCGTCGTCGCGGGTGCGGTCTCTCTCTCTCGGGCGGGAGCCGTCCTACGCGCGCTTTCTTCGTTTGAAGCAAAAATTTTCCCGCGGAGCTTTCGTCTAGCGACGGTCGCCGAGCGGGAGAATATAGCGGTACGCATAATGAGCGTGACTCGTGCGGGTGACTCCGTCGCGTGTTCTTTAACGCCGTGTTGTCCGCGCCCTCTACGCGAGGGCGGGCCTCTGTCGTTCGGAGGATTAAAAACCCTCCGACGGTGGTGCAGCTCCCTGGTTGATCCTGCCAGTAATCATATGCTTGTCTCAAAGACTAAGCCATGCAAGTCTCAGTAAAAGCCGAATTAAGGTGAAACCGCGAATGGCTCAATATATCAGTTTTGGTTCCTTAGATCGTACACGGTTACTTGGATAACTGTGGCAATTCTAGAGCTAATACATGCAAACGAGGTTCTGACCGGTAACGGGAGGAATGCTTTTATTAGATCAAAAACCAATCGGCGGCGGGGTTCGCGCCCCGTCCGTCGCCATTCGAGATGACTCTAGATAACTTTGAGCTGATCGCACGGTCTAGCACCGGCGACGCATCTTTCAAATGTCTGCCTTATCAACTGTCGATGGTAGTTTATGCGACTACCATGGTTGTCACGGGTAACGGGGAATCAGGGTTCGATTCCGGAGAGGGAGCCTGAGAAACGGCTACCACATCCACGGAAGGCAGCAGGCGCGCAAATTACCCACTCCCGGCACGGGGAGGTAGTGACGAAAAATAACGATACGGGACTCGTCCGAGGCCTCGTGATCGGAATGATTACACTTTAAATCCTTTAATGAGGATCCATTGGAGGGCAAGTCTGGTGCCAGCAGCCGCGGTAATTCCAGCTCCAATAGCATATACTAAAGTTGTTGCGGTTAAAAAGCTCGTAGTTGAAATTGTGTCCTGCGGTGTCGGTCTACCGAATGCGGTACGACAGGCACGTCTGCGGGGCTTCTCGCCGGTGCGTCCACCGCCGGCGTGTGTCGGTCGGCCTCACGGTCGGCCGCGCACCGAGGCGGGCCGTCGCGGCTGTTTACTTTGAACAAATTAGAGTGCTCAAAGCGGGCTAACACTTGCCTGAATATTGTACGCATGGAATAATAGAATAGGACCTCGGTTCTGTTTTGTTGGCTTTCTGATACCAGAGGTAATGATTAATAGGGACGACTGGGGGCATTCGTATTGAGACGTTAGAGGTGAAATTCTTGGATCGTCGCAAGACGGACTAAAGCGAAAGCATTTGCCAAAGGTGTTTTCATTAATCAAGAACGAAAGTTAGAGGTTCGAAGGCGATTAGATACCGCTGTAGTTCTAACCATAAATGATGCCAGCCAGCGATCCGCCGAAGTTTCATAATTTTAACCCGGTGGGCAGCTCCCGGGAAACCAAAGCTTTCGGGCTCCGGGGGGAGTATGGTTGCAAAGCTGAAACTTAAAGGAATTGACGGAAGGGCACCACCAGGAGTGGAGCCTGCGGCTTAATTCGACTCAACACGGGAAAACTCACCAGGCCCGGACACTGGAAGGATTGACGGATTAACAGCTCTTTCTCGATTCGGTGGGTGGTGGTGCATGGCCGCTCTTAGTTGGTGGAGCGATTTGTCAGGTTAATTCCGGTAACGAACGTAACTCTAGCCTATTAAATAGACGTGCAACCGGTATCACGAGGGTCCGTGTGCGCGCGGCTTCGGCGTTCGCGCGTCGGGGTCGTGCGTTTCGCGGTCTTCACTACCGGCGTACAATGAAAATCTTCTTAGAGGGACCGGCGGTATATATAGCCGCACGAGATTGAGCAATAGCAGGTCTGTGATGCCCTTAGATGTCCTGGGCCGCACGCGCGCTACACTGAAGGGATCAGCGTGTCCTCCTTGGCCTAACGGCCCGGGTAACCCGATGAAACCCCTTCGTGATAGGGATTGGGGTTTGCAATTCTCCCCCATGAACGAGGAATTCCTAGTAAAAGCGAGTCACCAGCTCGCGTTGATTGCGTCCCTGCCCTTTGTACACACCGCCCGTCGCTACTACCGATGGATGATTTGGTGAGGTCTTCGGACTGGTGCGCGGAAGCTCTCACGGGCATCCGACGCGTCGGAAAGTTTGACCGAATTTGATCATTTAGAGGAAGTAAAAGTCGTAACAAGGTTTCCGTAGGTGAACCTGCGGAAGGATCATTTCCTGTGTTTAATGTTTGTGCTTTCCATGATATGAAATATTATTATGAAACAAAACATATTATACATATAAACCATAATCGAACGAATGCTAAATTACTGCGTCGGAGATCGCCCTAGGGCGCCGATGCGAACCGAGAACCGCCGGCGTCGAGCGGAGGAGGGCTCCGTCCTCTATCCGCTCGTCCGGTGAAATTTTACCCGTCGCCGTGAAGGCGGCGGTACAAAATTAATCTTTTTGTCGAATGGAATTATAAACATTTCGAAAACGCAAACCAAATTGTAAAAACCGAAAACTAAAACGTATCTATTTATGTTTGTTTTATCATTATTACCCTGAACGGCGGATCACTCGGCTCGTGGGTCGATGAAGAACGCAGCTAAATGCGCGTCAGAGTGTGAACTGCAGGACACATGAGCATCGACATTTCGAACGCACATTGCGGTCCGAGCAAGACGTAGTTTGTCGACGGACCACTCCTGTTTGAGGGTCGCGCACACAATGCGACCAGACTGTTCTCTCGCCCCCGTCCTCGGACGGGGGCGCGCAGAGCGAGCGTTGCCGGCGTCGCCGGGGCCCGCGCGCGTCGTCTCCTCGGAGACGCGCGCCGGGACCTCGGCGTCCGGTTAAATTTGACGAAGTGCTCTCTCGATGCGCGCGATTTCCGCTTGCGTTATACCAAACGCGGAGGAACGCGTGCGAGCCTTGAGCTAGCGACGACGCTGAAAACTGGGCAGTCTACCGCGCGAGCGGTCGGCTGTCCGGGGCGATCTTCGCGCTCTCGGCCGCGCGCACCTCC
>NW_028301469.1:12500-15000 GCF_061612785.1 Hesperophylax consimilis | reverse complement strand
TCTTTCTTTTCTACTATAGAGTGACCTGCTTGCTGGTAGTAGCACTGAACTTATATTTTTCTTGTGTCAGTCCGGCGTACCCCAACTCTGGGGTGACAGAAGACCTCGTCCGTGCATATCAAACTTCAAGATCAAATCACGATGAGGGATCTGTGTCATCGTCTGCTCGCAGCGCCTCCCCTGAGGTCAGGAACTGGACTGAGGATGGGCCGAACGTGGATCGGCAACCTTCCGCCCTGCCTCCAGGTATTCCGACGCTTTCTCCTCATGGTCTTCGGGATATTCCCAACCCCAACTCACACTTCTCGTCGAGGCACAACCGGTTTCCTGGCTTAGGGGCGCGGAACCTGATTCTCGTGAAGCCAATCCAACGCCCAGCTTTCTCTCCCTAGGTCTGCCTGTTAGTGGATATCGACACCCCCTTCACCACAGAAAGAGGCGCATACTTTACCATTTTTCTTTTTTGTTCTCTTTGTAGGTGGCTGTGTATTATTTTAATTCTTCTCTACCTATTGTTGACATTTTGTAAATGTGTTTTTATTATATTAACCAAGTAGAATAGAACTTACTAAAATTATTAAAACACAGCACTTGCATACTGCGAATAACATCGTATGCATGGACATTTTGGAGGTCTTGTTTTGAAATTTTAAATGTAGATTCGTTTTTTAAAAAATTAGCGTCCTTGCGAGAGCTCTGAAGGGGTACCATCAGTACCTAAAACAGGGCGGGGAAGTGGTGGGCCTCCTCCAAAATGTCCCTTTTTTAAAATTTAGAAATTAGAAAAAAAAGTTAACATTGAAATGTTACATACATACAATTTGCTCCAAAACGTTTTTTTACTTTTAATTTTGACTTTTCTTCAATTGTCTTGACATTTTTCAGTGTAAATGGCGTCTGGTGCGGTTTCGTCGGAGGATTCCGATGGCTCCACCAGGAATCCTGGAGATCCTTTGGGGGACCGTGAAAAAAACCTTATGAAAAAGATTCATGAACTAATTTCCTCCACATCGCCTACTGCTTGACCCTCTAAAAAGGAAGTCCCACAGGGAACAATTGACCATTGACTCAGACAGTGAAGTTGGATCAGAACAAGATACTGCTCGGCGTATCCCGTTTTCAGCTGATAACCAGGAAATGGCCTTGCCATTGCACCCTCAACCACTCCGAATGCCGAAAATAAGAAACGGGGGTTAGGTATGTATTTATTTATATAATTTGTACATTTATTTATAACAATTACAAGTAAAATAGCCATAATTGTACCATTTATGCAGTGTATATGCAATTCCAAAAATCTCGCAAATGCGCTATAGGACACAAAAAATAAAAATCTATTTTTTTATCTACCGCATTCAAAAAGCACGTAGCTCTCGTGAGTTTATAAATAAATTAGTGCGGCTCGCTCTACTATATAGAAGACGTCATTGTTATGACGTCCTCGAGAGTGAGACTCTGGTACAAAAAAAAAATAATTGGGCCAGTATATCATTATTAGATAAGTGATCGTTTATTAGTTGAAAAAAATATTTAAGCAAAGCAATACCTCTACTTGTCTCTAGGGAGTGGTAATTGGTCATGCCTAATATATAAATCGATGGGTAAAGCCAAGGGTAACGTCCATAGAGCCGCGAGAATAAAAAAACCTTAAAAAAAATTTATGGACTCTTTCAATGCGTAAAGTGTATGTTAATTCATGTGGAGCGAGCCCAGATGATAACCGCAACAGAAGCGGTACATGATTACCAGAATGCCCATAAAGAATGTTTCATTACAGTTTCAGTTAAATTTAAAAGCAGTTTCCGAGTTGTTGCTCTGAAGGGGTACTGTCAGTACCTAAAACAGGGCAAGAAAGTGGTGGTTCTCCTCCAGAATGTTATTTTTTTTTTTTAACCGAATTTTCGAAAAAAAAAAGACGATGGAGACGTGTCCCGTATTCTGGTTAGGTTAGGGGTTAGTGACCGGATAAATCGTCAAAATCAAAATTCAACAAACCTTTAAACGGCGATGTGAGGTCATGAAAAGTGATGAAACAAAAACTAGGTTGAATAGGTTACGAGTATAAGTATTTAACCCAATTTTTGTTTCATCACTTTTAATGACTTCATATCACTTTTTCAATGTGTGTTCTGTTGTCATTGTGGTGATTTATCATGCAACCTGATTGCATTTATCGATTTTCTTTTAATTTTAATTAATTTATTTATTTATTTATTTCATCGACACTCGTGGCGGTTTTCGATAAACTTAGTGTGGCTTTCTTCAGTCGCCCTATGTATTATGATTATATATAAAATTTATGATCAATATGGTTCCATGCTAACTCAACACGGTGACTGTTCAACACACTTTTAAAAAGTGATATAGAATCATTAAAAACGATGATTTGTTTAAACCTAACCTAACCTAACCTTACCTAACCTAACCTAACCTAACCCAACCTAACCTAACCTGACCTAACCTAACCTACTTAACCCAGTAAAAAAAAGTTTTTGTTTCA
>NW_028301469.1:2500-7500 GCF_061612785.1 Hesperophylax consimilis | reverse complement strand
GCGGGTGACTCCGTCGCGTGTTCTTTAACGCCGTGTTGTCCGCGCCCTCTACGCGAGGGCGGGCCTCTGTCGTTCGGAGGATTAAAAACCCTCCGACGGTGGTGCAGCTCCCTGGTTGATCCTGCCAGTAATCATATGCTTGTCTCAAAGACTAAGCCATGCAAGTCTCAGTAAAAGCCGAATTAAGGTGAAACCGCGAATGGCTCAATATATCAGTTTTGGTTCCTTAGATCGTACACGGTTACTTGGATAACTGTGGCAATTCTAGAGCTAATACATGCAAACGAGGTTCTGACCGGTAACGGGAGGAATGCTTTTATTAGATCAAAAACCAATCGGCGGCGGGGTTCGCGCCCCGTCCGTCGCCATTCGAGATGACTCTAGATAACTTTGAGCTGATCGCACGGTCTAGCACCGGCGACGCATCTTTCAAATGTCTGCCTTATCAACTGTCGATGGTAGTTTATGCGACTACCATGGTTGTCACGGGTAACGGGGAATCAGGGTTCGATTCCGGAGAGGGAGCCTGAGAAACGGCTACCACATCCACGGAAGGCAGCAGGCGCGCAAATTACCCACTCCCGGCACGGGGAGGTAGTGACGAAAAATAACGATACGGGACTCGTCCGAGGCCTCGTGATCGGAATGATTACACTTTAAATCCTTTAATGAGGATCCATTGGAGGGCAAGTCTGGTGCCAGCAGCCGCGGTAATTCCAGCTCCAATAGCATATACTAAAGTTGTTGCGGTTAAAAAGCTCGTAGTTGAAATTGTGTCCTGCGGTGTCGGTCTACCGAATGCGGTACGACAGGCACGTCTGCGGGGCTTCTCGCCGGTGCGTCCACCGCCGGCGTGTGTCGGTCGGCCTCACGGTCGGCCGCGCACCGAGGCGGGCCGTCGCGGCTGTTTACTTTGAACAAATTAGAGTGCTCAAAGCGGGCTAACACTTGCCTGAATATTGTACGCATGGAATAATAGAATAGGACCTCGGTTCTGTTTTGTTGGCTTTCTGATACCAGAGGTAATGATTAATAGGGACGACTGGGGGCATTCGTATTGAGACGTTAGAGGTGAAATTCTTGGATCGTCGCAAGACGGACTAAAGCGAAAGCATTTGCCAAAGGTGTTTTCATTAATCAAGAACGAAAGTTAGAGGTTCGAAGGCGATTAGATACCGCTGTAGTTCTAACCATAAATGATGCCAGCCAGCGATCCGCCGAAGTTTCATAATTTTAAC
Source organism: Hesperophylax consimilis (assembly GCF_061612785.1). Lineage (NCBI taxonomy): Eukaryota > Metazoa > Arthropoda > Insecta > Trichoptera > Limnephilidae > Hesperophylax > Hesperophylax consimilis. The sequence goes on along the minus strand of NW_028301469.1, from coordinate 6,262 downwards.
CCGGTGGGCAGCTCCCGGGAAACCAAAGCTTTCGGGCTCCGGGGGGAGTATGGTTGCAAAGCTGAAACTTAAAGGAATTGACGGAAGGGCACCACCAGGAGTGGAGCCTGCGGCTTAATTCGACTCAACACGGGAAAACTCACCAGGCCCGGACACTGGAAGGATTGACGGATTAACAGCTCTTTCTCGATTCGGTGGGTGGTGGTGCATGGCCGCTCTTAGTTGGTGGAGCGATTTGTCAGGTTAATTCCGGTAACGAACGTAACTCTAGCCTATTAAATAGACGTGCAACCGGTATCACGAGGGTCCGTGTGCGCGCGGCTTCGGCGTTCGCGCGTCGGGGTCGTGCGTTTCGCGGTCTTCACTACCGGCGTACAATGAAAATCTTCTTAGAGGGACCGGCGGTATATATAGCCGCACGAGATTGAGCAATAGCAGGTCTGTGATGCCCTTAGATGTCCTGGGCCGCACGCGCGCTACACTGAAGGGATCAGCGTGTCCTCCTTGGCCTAACGGCCCGGGTAACCCGATGAAACCCCTTCGTGATAGGGATTGGGGTTTGCAATTCTCCCCCATGAACGAGGAATTCCTAGTAAAAGCGAGTCACCAGCTCGCGTTGATTGCGTCCCTGCCCTTTGTACACACCGCCCGTCGCTACTACCGATGGATGATTTGGTGAGGTCTTCGGACTGGTGCGCGGAAGCTCTCACGGGCATCCGACGCGTCGGAAAGTTTGACCGAATTTGATCATTTAGAGGAAGTAAAAGTCGTAACAAGGTTTCCGTAGGTGAACCTGCGGAAGGATCATTTCCTGTGTTTAATGTTTGTGCTTTCCATGATATGAAATATTATTATGAAACAAAACATATTATACATATAAACCATAATCGAACGAATGCTAAATTACTGCGTCGGAGATCGCCCTAGGGCGCCGATGCGAACCGAGAACCGCCGGCGTCGAGCGGAGGAGGGCTCCGTCCTCTATCCGCTCGTCCGGTGAAATTTTACCCGTCGCCGTGAAGGCGGCGGTACAAAATTAATCTTTTTGTCGAATGGAATTATAAACATTTCGAAAACGCAAACCAAATTGTAAAAACCGAAAACTAAAACGTATCTATTTATGTTTGTTTTATCATTATTACCCTGAACGGCGGATCACTCGGCTCGTGGGTCGATGAAGAACGCAGCTAAATGCGCGTCAGAGTGTGAACTGCAGGACACATGAGCATCGACATTTCGAACGCACATTGCGGTCCGAGCAAGACGTAGTTTGTCGACGGACCACTCCTGTTTGAGGGTCGCGCACACAATGCGACCAGACTGTTCTCTCGCCCCCGTCCTCGGACGGGGGCGCGCAGAGCGAGCGTTGCCGGCGTCGCCGGGGCCCGCGCGCGTCGTCTCCTCGGAGACGCGCGCCGGGACCTCGGCGTCCGGTTAAATTTGACGAAGTGCTCTCTCGATGCGCGCGATTTCCGCTTGCGTTATACCAAACGCGGAGGAACGCGTGCGAGCCTTGAGCTAGCGACGACGCTGAAAACTGGGCAGTCTACCGCGCGAGCGGTCGGCTGTCCGGGGCGATCTTCGCGCTCTCGGCCGCGCGCACCTCCGCGGACGCTCGTCGGTTTCGCGCCCGCTTGACAGAGTCTGCACGGGCGAGAATACGCGCACACTGTTGCTTTGCGTACTTCTCGAATTTATAAAATTTTTGTTGTCGACCTCAAATCAGGAGAGATCACCCGCCGAACTTAAGCATATCAGTAAGCGGAGGAAAAGAAACTAACGAGGATTCCCCGAGTAGCGGCGAGCGAAACGGGAAGAGCCCAGCGCTGAATCCTGCGGCCCCGGCGGGCCGCCGGGAAATGTAGCGTTCGGGAGGAGAGTTATACATACACGCGCGGTCATTAGTCACGGCTGCCTGTCCAAGTTCATCTTGAACGGGGCCCGCTTACCCGCAGAGGGTGCCAGGCCCGTGGTGACGGTAGCCGGCCGCGACGGTCTCTCTCCCTAGAGTCGGGTTGCTTGAGAGTGCAGCCCTAAGTGGGTGGTAAACTCCATCTAAGGCTAAATACTACCACGAGACCGATAGCGAACAAGTACCGTGAGGGAAAGTTGAAAAGAACTTTGAAGAGAGAGTTAAAGAGTACGTGAAACCGTTCAGGGGTAAACCTGTGGAACTCAAACGAGCGAACGGGGAGATTCATCGTGTCTTCCGTCGGGGCTCGCGCCTCGCGCAAACCTTCGCCTTCGGCTTTCGGGTCGGGGCGGTGGGTGCGCGGGTGCGCCGTCAGGCTCCCGGAGCGCGTGCACTTCTCCCTTAGTATAACACCGCGACCCGTCGCGCCGCGGTCGAATGCGCCGTGCGGTTGACCCGTCTCGCTCTGCGAGGCGGAGCCGCGGTGTCCACGGCCGCGGCGTACATTACGCAGCGACGGTAGAGAACGAGGATCGCGTCCGCCCCTCGCGGGCGTCCGTCGCGCTGCAGCGGCGTCCTTCGCGTGGCCCCCGGCGTCTAGTGCGTCGCGGGTGTCGCGCGTCGGGTGTCCGTCGTTAGCGGCGCGCTCTCGGACGGGACGCGTCCCGGTCGGCGGTGGTTTTGTTTTGGGCACTCACAGGACCCGTCTTGAAACACGGACCAAGGAGTCTAGCATGTGCGCGAGTCATTGGGAACACTGATAAACCCAGAGGCGAAATGAAAGTGAAAGGCCGGCCTCGAGCCGGTCGCAGGGAAGATGCGCGGGCGTCGTCAGACGCCCCGCCGCATTCCCGAGGCGTTTCGAGAAAGCCCCCGTGCGATTATCGAGACGCACTGAGAGCGTACACGCTGGGACCCGAAAGATGGTGAACTATGCCTGGTCAGGTCGAAGTCAGGGGAAACCCTGATGGAGGACCGAAGCGATTCTGACGTGCAAATCGATCGTCCGAACTGGGTATAGGGGCGAAAGACTAATCGAACTATCTAATAGCTGGTTCCATCCGAAGTTTCCCTCAGGATAGCTGGCGCTCGAGAAACATGACGGTTTTCGGACCGCCATTCGCACAGTCTCATCCGGTAAAGCGAATGATTAGAGGCATTGGGGCCGAAATGGCCTCAACCTATTCTCAAACTTTAAATGGGTGAGATCTCCTTCTTGCTCGAAGATGAAGTAGGAGCTCGGATGGGAGTGCCAAGTGGGCCAATTTTGGTAAGCAGAACTGGCGCTGTGGGATGAACCAAACGTCGAGTTAAGGCGCCCAATGAACGCTCATCGGATACCATAAAAGGCGTTGGTCGCTCAGGACAGCAGGACGGTGGCCATGGAAGTCGGAATCCGCTAAGGAGTGTGTAACAACTCACCTGCCGAAGCAACCAGCCCTGAAAATGGATGGCGCTGTAGCGTTCAGCCTATACTCGACCGTTGCAGGCAAGCGGGGCGTTCGTGCGGCTCCGGCCGTGCGATCGTTTTGAAGCCGCAACGAGTAGGATGGCCGCGGCGGTGTGCGCAGAAGGGTCTGGGCGTGAGCCCGCCTGGAGCCTCCGTCGGCGCAGATCTTGGTGGTAGTAGCAAATACTCAAGCGAGGTCCTTGAGGGCTGATGTGGAGAAGGGTTTCGCGTTAACAGCCGTTGCACGCGAGTTAGTCGATCCTAAGCCCTAGGAGAAATCCGATGTTGATGATGGTGTAAAGTTATACGATTTTACTAAAGATTGTTTTCTTAAAAGTACACCCGTCGGGCGAAAGGGAATCCGGTTGCAGTTCCGGAACCCGGCTGCGGAACCGTCTTA
>NW_028301468.1:0-29349 GCF_061612785.1 Hesperophylax consimilis | reverse complement strand
GAGTGTTCTCAAGTCAGCTATTAAATGGTACAAAAATAATAACATGCAAATAAAAAATAATCAAACAAAATCAAATTTAAATAATTGTTTATGTATAAAAAATAATCTGTTTAAAAAACTTGTTAAAAAAAGGATAGCAAGTAGCTAAAATGCTGGCACTTTACAAAAAAGAAGTTGGGGACACCCCAAACCCCGCTTATAAAAAAATATTACTTTTAAAAAAATGTACCTTGAAAATTTTAAACAAAAAATAAAAATGGAATAACTTATTTTTTCTTTATCAAAAAATTTATAATAAACCTAAAATATACAAATTAATTTAAATTTATTTTTTTTAAAATTTAGATAAATAGAATTGAAATTTTTTAATTTTAGTTTAAAAATTTTTATAATAAAAAATATAATTTTAAAATAAAAAGTACAAAAAAATTTATAAGCTTAATTTGTTATGACTTGAATAAATTAAAAAAATATTTGGTTACAAAATCTTTTTTTAATTTCTCTTTTCACATAGAGCAACTGGAACAAACATAAAAAGTGAACTTCTTTTTGTGTTTGTGTAAGGCGGTAGGGTCAAACGTTAGTGCGACAAGAAATTAGTTATTTATAAAAATGAAATTTTGAAAAGATAAGTTGATTCATTTTTATTTTTTTCTTTAAAAGTTTTAAGGTGAACTTTTTTATTTCGTCTAAAAGTTTTTAGTTACATTTTTTTAAAAGTACTATTTTTTAAAAATGGGGTTTGGGGTGTCCCCCAACTTCTTTTTTGTAAAGTGCCGTCACTTTACGCTACTTGCTATCCCTTTTTTTAATTCTTATTTTGGAAATTAAAAACATTATTTTTGATTTTATTCTGTTTTTTTAAAAAGTTTGCTTTCAAATGGGGATTTGAGAGCAAAAATAAATTCTTTATTTTTTATTTTATAGTGTGTTATGATACATTAAAATGACATACTATAAAGGAGATTTTTATGTCTGAAATATTAGATTATGAAACTAAAAGAATTAATTTAACAGTTCCTGTTGAATTATTAGAAAGGATTGATGATTTTGCTTATGTTAAAAAAATTGATAGAAGTGATGCTATTAAATATTTATTGACTACTTGTTTAGATATGGTTTATGTAACAGGTAAAGTTAGTGATTTAAAAAAAGGAGTTAAAAAAAATAAAAGTTGATATTGGGGTCGCGGTAGTAAAAAAGAGAAAAACACCCTTGCCTTGCCTAAAATATGTAAATCAATACATTAATAAACTGGAATAGTGTGCGATAATGATATATTTGAAAATTATTTATTTGTTTTATTGATAATAATTTTTTGATATGTAATAATTAATAAATATTAGAAAATTTATATTATATAAGAATAGAGGGAGTGTGAAAATTAAATGCAACAATGTGGTGATTGTTTGAAAATTTATGATGAGTCTGAATACACACATTGTCCTTACTGTGATGATGTAGAAGAATTAGAAGAATTAAAAGAAAGAAACTCAGATGAACCATGGACGGGTTCATGTGCCGAATGCGATGGTACCGGCAGAGTTGAATGCTATAACTGTGAAGGTAGTGGTGTAGATGATGATACCGAAGAAACATGTTACGAGTGTAATGGTGAAGGTGATTTGGTATGCGGATATTGTGATGGTGAAGGTGAAGCAACATACCATATGGGAGAACAAATTAGTTAAGACCACTTAACGCTTTGTATAAAAAACAATTATTATGGGGTGTTTCAAATTCAATTGACAAAATAAATTTATTAAAACTCTCAAAAGCTTAGAAAACAATAACTTTATAAGGTTTTAAATAATATAACATTGTCAACAAAATTTGCATTTTTTGAAACACGCCATTATTATTTATGTTAAAGTTCTGATTAGTTAATATAAAACAAAAGATGGGATTGATTTTTATGGATAATTTTGCAAAAATGGAAAATTTATTAGAAAAGGGTGCAGTTGTACATAAAGAGACTAGGAGTTACGCAAACCCAATTGATAATAATAATAATAGTGAGATAATATTTAAATTCATTTTAGAAAATGAAGAAACATACCTAGTATTTACAAGACAAGATACAAATAAATTATCTAAAATTTTCATTAAATACAATAAAAATAATTATCTAAGTTATCTAAATTAGTCCATATAATAAAGAATTTATTTTGTTTATTACTTATGGTGTATAGATACCATTGAAATCAATAAGAACCTTATGATTACCAAATTGAGTATGATTTACTGCAAACAGTATAAGCATTATTTACAGTAATCAAATTTAAAGACCGATTTAGTTAAACATAAAAAAAGAAAATGAATTTTTTCATTTTCTTTTTTTATGTTTAACTAAATGTTTAAAGAAAATATTAATATTTTTCTATATAGTTAGATATATTATTTTGATTTTAACCCACGGAGTGCAAGTGACCAAAATAAGCGTAGCGATTTTGGTCACTTGCTATACCAAAAAAATATGGCGGAAAATATTAAAAATAAATTTAATCTGACTTGTTTCCTTTAATATTTTAGTGTTAATGCCTAAAACATAACGTTTTATAAGTCAAAAACTGATTTTTTGATTACGTATAATTTAAATATCAGTAGTAATACAATTTATAACCTTTTTCTGTGCTGTTTTGTATGATATTCAACTTCTGTCCGATTCGGTCAGAAGTTGAATAAACACCTATACTATCACGTTTTTTGTGACAAAAATCGCATTTTTGATTAGGCTTTTAGACTTGTAAATTTTATTTTTTCGCCTGTTCTTCAACACGTTTAAAAGCATAATCAAGAGTTTCATCTATTGCACTTAAAAAAGCTGCTGCCTCTAGTTTTGAGTCATTGAACATAAATTTTACATAATTAAAAATAATTTTAGATGTAAAATAACACATAGAAGTTGCCATAACTCCAATACGAATTAAAAGTTTTTTCATTGCAGTGTTATGTGGATTCATAACACTTTCTAGTTCTTGACGTATATTTTTTCTTATAAAGTCAATATCCTCTTTCGTTTTTTCAATGTGTACACCTTTTAAAATAAAATCTCTTACATTTTCAGAATTACTCTTGTTTGTTATCAATGCTAATTTTTATCATTTTTTATAATCACTAGCTAAAATAGTTGCACTAACTTGAACAGCGCCACCTCTTTTTTACTTTTTTTTAATACTGTATAAAAATCTTCTACACTGTATCGTTAAAGGCTTTGCCTTTAAGCTGTTTAACCTACACACACAGTGTTTTATTCCTGCACTTCGATTTTTATTACCTTTTTAAATTAATAAATATTTTTTGTTTTAGTTACTTTATGTTATTGACTTGTTTGCTTTTTTAAAGTAAAATAAATCCAATAATATAAGTCATATATAAGTCTAAAATAAGTAATGGAGTGATAAAATTGGCAAACAATGAAAACGAATTAAATTCTAGAAAAATATCTTTTATTGCAAATACAGATTATATCAAAAAATTTGATTATTATCGTAAAAAAAAGGGTATGAGCAGAACTTCCCTTTTAAATTTTTTAATATCACAATATGTTGAAGAACAAGAAAATATGGAGGAAAAAAACAAATGAATTCATCTTATACAATGAATGTACTATTCAACAAACAACCACAAGTTTTAAATGTAGAATTGGCTGAAATATTGGGGCTTAATGAAGCTATTGTTATACAACAAATTCATTACTGGGTTGAACTTAACAAAAAGACCAAAAAGAATTTAAAAGATGGTAGATTTTGGACTTTCAATACTTTTGAAAATTGGAAAAAAGAAAATTTTTCTTATTGGAGTGTTATAACTGTAAAAAGGGTTTTTAAAAAACTAGAAAAAAATAATTTATTACTAACAGGTAATTATAATAAAAAGGGGTTTGACCGCACAAAATGGTACACTATAAATTATGAAAAATTGGAGGAACTGATAAGAGATAAAGAAATAGCTACAAACCTTGAAAACACTCATAGTATCAATGTGATACAATCTGATGAAATCAATGTTTATCAAAATACTAAGAATATAAGTAAAAACCCTGAACCCCTTGAAAACACTCATAGTATCAATGTGATACAATCATCGTATCAATGTGATACGATGCATAGTATCAATGTGATACGACCAATACCAGAGACTACAACAGAGACTAACTACAGAAAAAAAGAAAATAACTACAAAGATATACATATAAATCAAGTCAAGTCAAGTCAAGTCAATAGAGAAGAAAAAGAGAAGACAAGACAAGACAATGACTTGACTCGTAACATGAATATGGAAATTTCAAATTTAAAAAAAGAAAAAGAAATCGAAGAGCTAAAACAACAAATAGAAAAACTTAAAAGAGATGCTGAAAAAATTACAGAAGTAAATGATTTACAAAAATATGAATTTTATCAAGAATTAATAAAAAAGAACATTGATTATAATTGGATTGAAAAAAACTTTAAGCGAATAGATAATCATAAAACAGATGGTACAAATTCTATACAAGAGTATAAAGTATTTAAACAAAAACAAGAATTTGTAAATCTGCTAGACACATTTTTGGACATAATGGCTGAAACAATGTGTAGTAATAAAAAAACAATAAAAGTCAATCAAGAACAAATAGGACAATCTTTGGTTAGTAAAAAATTTGAAATGCTGACACAAGCACAATTGTTTTTTGCAGTACAGCAATATCAAGAATACGCAAAAGAAACAGAAGTAAAGTTTCCAAAACAATATATATTAACTTGTATTTATAATGCTACAACAGAAAAAACCTTAAAAGAATATACTTTAAAATTTTAATTTTAGACTGGAGGGCTTAAAATGATTTTTTTAATAACGAAAAAAAGCCTGATAAGTGGATTATCAGACTTCTTAAAAAATTGCTTTAAAAACATTTTCAAGTATATATTAAATATCAAATTTTAGAATAGGTCAAGATAAAAATTTAAACATAGGTAAATTTATAAAATTCAAATAAAAAAGTCAATCCTTGAATGTATTACCAGTACATTCAAGGGTGAAAGTGTACTCTAGATACACAAACACACCCAAAAGGGCAAAGACCATATTTAATAATATAGTCAAATGCTTTTAAAGTCAATTTCTTTGTGTTTGTTATAACAGTACAAACATTTTTTTATTTTTTATATAAATAATTATAAAAGTTAAAATTAAAAAGGAGATTGATTTTATGATTAAATCAAAAAAAGAATTAATGTTAATAAGTTTTTTAGGTTTTTTAAGTAGTGCAGTATCTTATGTTTTTACAATTTTGATGTTGATATCGTTTGCGGAAACTCCACTCGAAAAAATCTTGTATTTCTTGTGTGGTGTTATAAACGATGGCGTTAAGTGGTTTAGCTTGATAACTTTAATAAAATATTACAGAGCTAAGTTATATAAAAACTTTTTAGGGTACTGCATACTATTCACATTGTTTTTTGCAATGAGTTTAACAGCAAGTATAAGTTTTAGTGTATTTACAGTACAGAAACAAATGTACACAACTATAAGTACTCCTAACGACAATTATACTAATTTAAAACTATCACTCGATAAAAATAAATCTGATTTAGATAAACTTGAACTAGAAAAAAATAATGAACTTCAAAGAGTCAATAAAGAATTAGATGGTTTACCATTGGATCACGTTACCAGGCGTGAACAACTTGCTACTAAAAAAATAGATTTAACAATATTTTATGATTTGAAAATAGATGATTTAAAATTAGCAATAACAAAAGCTACTACAGACTTGGCAAGTATAAAAACAAAAGAGACAATAACTAAAACGTTAAAAGATAATGCTATAGCGTCATTTTTTAGCACTATGGCACGAGTAACTCATATAAATATAGATAATGTTATATTATCATTTGCGGTCGCTCTAGGGGTCATATTAGACGTTGCAAGTATATCTCTAACATTTGATAGTAGTTTTAGTTATCAAAATAAAAGGTCATTTAACAAAGATATTAATAATTATAAGAATATCCGAATTATGAAAAAAGAAATAGAGAGTCAAATGGGTGAGGGTCATTATAGAATTATTAATTTTAATGATTTTATAAAATACGCAAATGCAAATGATTTAAATATTTGTGAGATTAACTATAGTGATGTGAAAGATTTAGTTTCTAGGTCTAGTTTTTATAAATTCGTTAATAAATATAAAGAAACATTGAATGAAGTTTTATAGACAGTCCACAAAAGTATATAAGTAGTCTACATTTTGCAGAGACTGTCTATAGACAGTCTCTATTTTTTAGAGAATTGTATATAGAAAATGTAGACAGTCTATAAAAAATAGAGACTGGATTTTTTAATCACTTGATTTAAGTTAAAAAAAGTATTGAATTTATATAATTAATTTTGCGAAAAAGTCCAGTCAACTGTTTTCTGAAATTATTAATATTACTACAAACAGGGATAAAAACAAAATCCACATTATATTTTTTGTAAAGCTAGTTATAGACAATTGATTTACAAAAGTGTATAATTGAATAAAGAGGTGATTTATATGGCACAAGCTATGATAAATTTTCGTATTGATGAAAAATTAAAAAAAGATATGGAACAAGCATGTAAAGAAATGGGACTAAGTATGACAACTGCTTTTACAATTTTCGCAACAAAAGTAAGTAAAGAAAAAAGAATACCTTTTGAAGTATCTGTAGATCCATTTTTTTCAGAAGTGAACATTGAAAGGTTAAGAAGAGGCGTGTCTGAATTAAGAGCAGGAAAAGGAGTTGAACATGAACTAATTGAGGTTGACGAAGAATGAAAAAAATTTGGTTTGATGAGGCATGGGAAGACTACCTATATTGGCAAACAGAAGATAGAAAGACACTTAAAAAAATAAATAAGATATTAAAAGACATTGAACGCAATGGTTATAATGGAATTGGCAAGCCAGAAGCGTTAAAACATGATTTAACAGGATATTGGAGTATAAAAATTGACGATAAAAACAGAATTGTATTTCGTATTGAAAGTGAAATAATTGAAATAGTACAATGCGGTTCACATTACAAAGATAAATAATAGTTAATTCTAATCAAGAAATAAATACAATGTTAAAATTCAAGGTCAATAAGCTTAATAAAAAAGCAAGGTAGTATTTTCAAGAAAAGCACTTGAAAATCTCCACCTTGCTTTTTTATTTTTTGTGTGCTGATGTTATTTTAGCGAAAGGGTAGGGAAACAAATTGATTCTCTTTTTCCTTTCGCCTTTTTAGTTTAGCACACAAAACCAGCTCATTTCTTTTTTCCCTCTTTTTTTAAGTTCAAGGTCAAATTCAGCTCAGGGAACAAAAAACAAATTTAAAACCTTATATCTTTTTTATATAGCATCTCTTATTTTGTGTTTTAAGCACCTATAGTGTATTTATTTTATTGACCCATACTGAATAACCTGTGATGTGTTTTCGATTAAGTTTAAGGGTTCAAACGACTAATTATTTAGATTATAGATAAAAAGATACATAGCTGGGTGACTTATATTATCAAAATTTCTTAAATTTGATTTTAAAGAGTTGTTTTTTTTGTTTTTTCTTCATTTTTTGAAACTACTTTCTTATTTGGTGTTGTTTTGTCATTTTCTAGTTTTTTAAGTAAATCTTGTACTTTTATTTCATACTCGTTAATTATTTTCATTTGTTTATCTTGTTGTAACTCTAATTTGTTTTGTAAGTCTTGTTTTAATTTCAAGATTTCTTTTTGTTGCTCTAAGTTCATTTGCTCTTTCTGTTGGTTCAGCAAACCAACTTGTTGTGTTTCCATATCCATTATTTTTTTTGTTAAGGTTTCTATTTGGTACAATTGCTTTTCTTTTTCTTGATTTGATTGACTTATTTCTTGTTTTAGTTTTTTATTTTCATCAAATGCACTTTTATACTCATTCACTATGCTATTTAGTGTGTCATTTTTTTGTTTATACTCTTCTATGATTGATTTTTTATCGTTTATACTATCTTCTAGTTGTTTACTTTTTGATAAAAGCTCTTGTACTTTCTTTTCGTTATCCTCATTTTGATTTATTAATATCTGAATACGTTCATTTTCTTCTTGCCTTTCTTGTTCAAGTAAACTAATTCGTTGTTGTAATAATATTCTTGTTTCTTCGTAGGACTTGCTTTTTTCTTCTAGCTCTCGTTTATATTTATCTTGCATTACTGTTATGTTTGTACCTGTTCCTACTAGAACCTCATTTATACGGTGCATTAACTCTTGTATGGCTTCTGTAGCTGGTGCTAGTATAGATACATTCTCTTTTGTCTTTTCAATTGCATATTGCGTTATTATATGTCCCAAAAGCTCACCTTTGTTTTTTACATCACTTTTATCTGATATTTCTTTAAATAATCCAAGTGTTTGTTCGCTTACTCGTACTGATAATGGGTTATCTGCCATTTTAACTGCTCCTTTTGTTTTATATTTTGTAAACATCATAACCCAATTATATCATAATGTTTACATGTAAACAATGTAAACATTATGATATAACTTATTTATTTTTAAAACAGTAAACTTAAATTCCAATGAACACATAACACAACACACTGTGATTTTTATATAATAAAAAAATATTTGTAAACAATATATTACATGTAAATATACCGTATTTACAAGGTTTTATTATTTACAAAAACAAAAAAAGTGCTTTTCTTTTTATGTTTTTGTAAGGCGTTAGTGTCAAACGGTAGTGCGACCAGAAATCAGTGATATAATGAAAAATATTTATATTGAATTTATAAATTAATTTATGAACAAATCTAAAAAATACAAGCTCTACTTAGAACTTGTATTCCAAAATAAACATTAAATTAACAACGATATTACATATCTTGTTCCCAATCCATTTCTTTTAAGTTTTCTATGTCACTTAAACGTTTTTCTTGAGCTTCTTTTGAGACACCTAACCAACTTTCTATATTTTTAGATGGTATAAACTCTTCATGATTTAAAAAATTTAACAAGTTTAAAGCTATTTTCTTAACTTGTGGAACATTATTAAAAACTTTATCATAGTCATGGAGCTTTGAAACCATATTATTTTTAATTCTATTGGTACTATTAAGTTCTTCTCTTGTTTTATCTAATAATTTATCTTTTTCAATTAACACTTTATTAATTTTATCGATTTCTAAGGTTTTAGTATCCAACAATTTTTCAGCAACTTCACACCTTTTGATTAAAATATTGTTTTCGTCAATTGAAAGAATCTCTCTTTGTGCTAATAATTTAAGATTATCAAAGTCTTTCTGGTAAAGATTAATTTTACCAGTTAATATATTTTTCTTACCATTAGTAATACTTATATCTTTAAAATCCTTTAAAGCCTTATTAAGTTCATTCTTTAAATTGTTAATTTCATCTTTTAATGTCTGTATTTCTTCTTGACTTTCTTTAACACTTTCAAGTCCTGTTTTTATTTTGTATTGCTCTACTGACAAATGATTTCTTTTATCTTCTCTTGTTTCACCACGTTCAAGATTATATCCATGTGTTAAATTAAACTTATAAAAATCATCATGAAGTTTATGCAAGTCATTTTTTTTAAATAAATCTTTTGCACTTAAACGACCATCAGAAGTTACTGGAACAAAATTAACATGTAGATGTAGTGTAGTTTCGTCATAATGAACAGTAGCTGAAATAATATTTTCTTCTCCATATCGTTTTTTTACAAACTCATAGGCACTATTAAAAAACTCTTTTTGTTTTGATTCTTCCATATTAGAAAAAAATTCACTATCAGAAGTGATTAAGCATTGACACATAACAACTGCATCTTTTCGAACTGCTTTAGGTAATTTTAAAGATTTTATCCTTTCATTAACTGTTTTGGTGAAATTAATATTATCAGCATTTTTTAAATCAATGTTTAAATGGCTTTTTGAAAAATCTATATCTTGATTAGAGTGACTAACATTTTTTTCTCTTTGGTCATGAATTTGAATCCCTTTTACATGACCTGATTTCATTTTCTGTATTCTAATAATTCCAAAACTCATATAAAAATCAACTCCAATTTAGCAGTTATATTCTACTGTATAATGTCACTCATGTTTTTACCTTAAATTCAAGGTTTAAAAAAATATAGTAGTGGCAATATCTAAAAAATAGGGCACTTTATAGTAAATTATAGCACAACCAAAAGGTGAAAAATATATCTTGAATTTATGACAAAATTACTGGACTTATTTTTGTTATCTGAAATACTGTATGTATAATAAATCCAAAAAAAATTTTATGAAAATTGTTTTGAAATATTCAAGTAGTATATTCAAAAGATTAAATGTAAAATTGTCTTGATTAAATATTTACCGTTAGTAAAGTGAAAAAAATAATCGAAAATTTAAAGGAGGTAATAAGATTGGGTTCTAGAATAAATATGAAATACTTAGATGTTTTTCACTCTAATTTAGTAAAAGGAGCAATATTTAGTGATAAATACAATTTTCCTGTAATAGAGCCAACTCATTTTATACCAGATAAACTTTTGCCATTTGATAAAGTTAATACTGCGAATAACTATGAAGAGTGGGTACATTTTTATATTGACGATTACAAATTTGAAAGAATCTGGAATAATCCGAATAAATATTTACAAACACTAAAAAAATTCAAAGGAGTTATAACTCCTGATTTTAGCACCTGTTATAATATGCCAATCTCAATGCAAATATGGAATACTTACAGAAATAGAGCTCTTGCTTTTTGGTTGCAAAAAAATGGTGTTAATATTATTCCTAATATAAGATGGGGAGATAAAAGAAGTTACGAATTTTGTTTTGAAGGAATAAAAAAAGGAGGTAATATTGCGATAAGCTCACATGGAGTTTTAAAAAATAGAAATAATAGAGAAATATTTAGAAATGGATTGGGTGTTATGATTGAAAATCTAAGACCAAACAAGATAATTAATTACAGTTATGCGCCTAAAGATGTATGGTTAAATTATCAAAATAGTATTGATGATCTAATAGTTATTGAAAACTATAATATAACTATAAGAAAAGAGAGGCTTATATAGTGGGCGGTGGTTCATCTGTTTTTTTTTCGATTATTTATAATAAAGACAATCCTAATATACCAAAGAAAATTCTAAAAACAAAACCTAAACACTCACCTGATCCTCAAAAATGGTTTAAAAAAGGTGGAAAAATAAGTATTGATGAAAATAATGTTTGGACTTATCATGATATTAGAGAAAATAAAGTCTCTTATAAAAATGGATATCCTGATTTTAAAAAAGCTAATCTTGTAAAACAAGAAGTTGAGTTAGACAAATTTGAAAATTATAACAAAGATTTTGAAAAAGGAGATGAAAAAGCTAAAAGTAATGGAAATCCAAGAGATGCAAATAATAATACTTGGCATCATCATGAAAACAAAAAAACATTACAAGAAATCGACAAAGAAATTCATAAAGATTTTCGTCATAAAGGCGGTATGGCTGAAAGTAAAGGGGATTAAAAAGTGAAAATAATTAATCAAAACAGTAGTACTGATTTAAATGAAATTAAATCAGTAGAAAACAAATATAATATTCAATTAGACATAAATTATATAAAATTTTTGTTAAAATACAATGGTGGTGTGTTAGAAAATAATGAAAAAAATAATATATATATAAAAGAAATTTCAAATCATATTACAATAGATGTATTGTTCGGTATTGGACTTAATAATAACGCTGATATAGAAAAATGGACTGATAAATACAAAAATGAAATTTTCCCAAACAGTTTAATAATTGGTGACAGTATTACAAATGGCTTAATTGTTATTGTTTCTAGTGAAAATAGAAATGGAGTTTATTACTGGGATGATGAATATTTTTATGAGCAGTCAAATGATAAACATAATGTATATCTAATAGCTGAAAATTTTAATGATTTTATAAACTTAATATCTTAGGTGGAACAATAAAATTAGGCTTTACATCAAAAATCATTATTAAAAAAAGTATAAACATATTAATTTTTAACCATATGTTCAAATACTGATTAAATTTTTTGCATTTAAACTACTATCATAAGTTACTGGAACAAAATGAACATGTAGATGTGGTTTCGTCATAATGAAGATTAGCTGAAATAATATTTTCTTCTCCATATCGTTTTTTTACAAACTCATAGGCACTATTAAAAAACTCTTTTTGTTATATTAGAAAAAATTTCACTATCAGAAGTAATTAAGCATTGAGACATAACAACTGTATCTTTTGAATTGCTTTAGGTAATTTTAAAGATTTTATCCTTTCATTAACTGTTTTGGTGAAATTAATATTATCAGCATTTTTAAATCAATGTTAAAATGGCTTTTTGAAAAATCTATATCTTGATTACTGTGACTAAAATTCTTTTCTTTTTGGTCATGAATTTGAATTCCTTTTACATGACGTACTTTCATTTTTTGTATTCTAATAATTCCAAAACTCATTAAAAAGCAACCCCAATTTGACAATTATATTTTACTGTATTCCAGAACCCATTATTTTTCCTATAGATATAAGCTTTTCAACAGCTATATCACCCAATTTACTTTAGAAAGAATGTCACTAAAATATATTAGTTTTTCCCTTGAAGTCAAGGGTTCAAGAGATATAGTACTTGTCCATATCTGAATAATAGGGTGCTTTAGAGTAAAGTATAACACAGTAGACTTCACTTCGTGAAGTCCTGTGCTTTTTCCTATCGGAAAAAGGAAAAAAACAAGATAAAGATTTTTTGGAAAAACTTTATCTTGTTTTTTGTACTGCTAATTTGATTAAAATTTTACTTACTCATAATAAATCCAAAATGTATTAGAAAAATCAAAAGAAAAGGTTTATTGTTTTTTTCACTTTATCAATCAAATCTGTTGTGTTAAAATAGCTCCAGTAGTATTTGTTCTATCATCAAGTTTCAGATGTAAAGGAAAATCATTTTCAGTAGTACTTATAGGGTAAACTATAAGAAGTTTTGTCTTTTTATAATAATTATAATTACTTATAATCAAAGCTGGTCTTTTACCTCTTTGTTCATGTCCTTTTGTTGGGTTAAAATCTAATTCAACAATATCACCTTGTTGTGGTAAATAATCTACCATACCTTTTCACGCCCTACATCATAACCAAAATCATACTCTGAACATTTATAGTCACCTGTATAACCTTCAAATAGTTCATCAAGGCTTAAATATTCTTTAACTGATTTTTGAATTAATATATTAGGGGCTTGTGTAGTAACGAAACCGAAATTCCTGTTACGTACACTAAAATTTGTCAAATAAATAAAGTAAATTAGTATCAATTGGATATATAGGTATTAAATATATAAATAAACTGATTTTATAAATATTAAAACAAGAATAACTCCTATCAAAAACGAATGTATTTAATAAATAAAATATTTTAGAAAATTTATATGTTATAATTTAGCAAGAAATTAAATTTTATTATGGGAGTGCATATGTATGTTTTGTAAAAAGTGTAATATGGAAATTGATAATGATGCTGTTTTTTGTAAATATTGTGGGCTTAACAATAAAGATGAATATGAATCAATAGTTAATGATAATGATAGTGTTATTTTTGATTTAAAATCAAGAAAGTCAATTAATAAAAAAACAATTATATTGATTGCTTTAATCGGGATAATATCTATTTCTGCGATACTGTATTTAGAACTAGTTATAAATACTCCTTCTAATAGGTTTTCTAGCTTTATATCCCAAGGTGATATTAATTCAGCTACTTTTGTATTTAATGAGAATATAAAAGGAAATACTGACAAAGAAAGTGTTTTGAAAGAAGATACAACTTATTCAATTAATATCTTAAAAACAGATTATATTGATAAAAAGATTACCTACGATGAAGTTGTTACCCTATTGGATTCCTATTCTAAAATTAGTATGGTATCCGAAGAAACCATGAGCATACGCACATTTATAGAACAACTGAATAGTTCAAGAAATTCTTTTTCAAAAGCAGAAGAATTTGAGAAAATTAATGATATTGTCAATGCTATTATACATTATAATGGTGTACTAGATATTGATAACAATTTTCCAATAGCTAAAGAAAAGGTAAAAACACTTCAAAACACTTATAAGAATACAATCTTGTTGAGTGTAGACAAATTAGCTGAAAAACAAGAATACATGAATGCAATAGATGAATTAGAAAAGGCTCTTTTGGTTTTGCACAATGATAGTGAATTTATGACAAAAAAAGATGTATTTATAGAAAAACAAATTGAACAAGAGACAAAAGATTTTGAAGAATACGCAAAATCTGAAACAGAACGAATTAATAACATAAGAGATAATCAAAAAATATCTGTAACTAATGCTTATTCAGAAGAGGGATATATTAATAATGAGGCTTTTATTACTGTGAAAAATAATACCGACCAAGTAGTTAAAGGATATGTTGTGGGAATACTTATGTTTGATAACAATGGCTACCCTGTTAATAATACATACGAAATTTTTGATGGATATGGTAATTTAAGAAAAGGAAAGGCAGATACTCCTAACATACAAGCAGGTGACACATATGGCAGTTTAAATTATTGGGATATTGAGGGAAACGCATATAAAATAAAAGCTTGTGTTATAAGTGCTGAATTTTACGATGATTCTAGCTGGTATAATGAATATTTTGATTATTGGTTTCAGGCAGAAAAAGATAAATACTAAACTAAGCAAAGACAATCAGTTCTAGAATCGTTAAAAAATACACTTCCTAAAAATTTCAGGAGGGTTATATTATGTCAAACTTAGCGTTACAATTAGTAAAAAGGTGATATTTATTCAAACGAAACCAAAGAGTTTTAAATAGATATAAATCAATTAACAAATTGGAAAGAAATAAAAAAATTAGAAAGAGAAAATATCTCAAAAAAACTTGAATAAAATTCATTATAAAAAATTTTATAAAAATAAAAGAGATAAAGCACACCCATCAAAGTAATACTTTATCTCACAACATACACTAAGTTTGAACCAGTACATTTAATTATAACATAAATATGAATTGGTTTAAACCCTATTTTAAAAGGGTATTCCAATTTGAAGTGATAAATTTTTATTTTTATCCTGTAAATGTGTTTCGCATTTTCCAAAGTAAGTAGATCTATAAACAAAAAAAACGACTTAGTCAAATTGATTATATTATAAATTTAAAAAGTAAATTCTGTTTTCTTAAATTATAATTAATTAAAAATATATTAAATGTATTAGGGGTAGCGTCAGAAAAATGCGGATTTACAACGGTAAGCAAATTTTTATGACGCTATTAAGTATTTTAACAACGTTAAGAGAGATTTAATTTACTATATATTTTACATCAACACAAACATGAGATATTATGTTTAATAAAAATTGATTTGCTTTTCTATGCATCCCCAAGAAGTTTCCGTACCACACTTTTCAATATTTCCAGTCAAAGAACTATAATGTTGTCTTGATTCTATTTCCCATACACCATCTTTATATACAAATGTGTGTCTGTGCTTTTCGGTGACTAAAAACTTAGAATCAAATTCAGAACTATTCATAGCTATATCCATAGAATTATATTTTTTGTTTGAAGAGTATACCTCCAAATCAAATTCATGAACTCCTCTATATGGATAAATGAAAGAGTTTGTTTTGACAATATCAGTATTCTCTTCATTTGTAGCTCTTACGAAGGTCTTTACCCAATAATCAACAGGTTTATGACTCGCCCAATCATTATATTGTATATGAATAGCTTTGGCTCTGCTGTCAAAAATATAATCCAAGTGATTATTAACCGCCATTGCTTCAAAAGTTAATTTTATGAATTTGATGTCATTTGTATCATAAATCTCATCAGGTATTTCTAAGTAGGAGAAGTCAGATGTTTTACCAATACGAACCAAATATCCCCTTCCAGTAATTGAAATGGAAACTATAGAATTATCTTTTGTGTAATATAGATTTCCAGATAAAACTCCAATGTACTTAGAAGATTTTTTAAGTTCAAAACCATTTTGTTCAAGTATATTACAATAAGCATAAACTCTTTCTAATTCAACATTATTTTTATACTTAAAGCAAGCAACTCCATTTGAATCAAAATAATATTTTTCTAAAATTGCACCTGTAGATGTACCAAAATCTGGAACAGTTTTATAATCAGAATACATTACAACTCCTGAAGCCGTTAAAGTAGAATTAGTTGTAGTTGATGCAAAAGTTGGAATTAAGAAAAATATTGTGATGACAAAAGTAAGACACAAAATAAATTCTTTTGTTTTTTTTAGTTTTTTCATAGGTCACTCTCCTTGTATAATATTGGTATAATACTAACATAAAAATTTATGAAGAACAACAATAAAGAAATGTATAAAACACATCAAAGAACATAATATATGGCTGTCCAAAATAGGAACTAAATAGCGAGTGGCACTCTATATTTTATTTTCTTTTATTCTTCGTTTTTGATAAAAGTTATTCTTGTTTTAATATTTATAAAATCAGTTTGTTTATATATTTAATACCTATATGTTCAATTGATACTAATTCACTTTATTTATTTGACAAATTTTAGTGTACGTAACAGGAATTTCTGTTTCGTTACTACACAATCCCCAACCTCCTTAGAATAAAATTATGCACAACTTAGAAATAAAAGATAAAAAAACAAATAGCTGACCTAGGAGTGTTCTCAAGTCAGCTATTAAATGGTACAAAAATAATAACATGCAAATAAAAAATAATCAAACAAAATCAAATTTAAATAATTGTTTATGTATAAAAAATAATCTGTTTAAAAAACTTGTTAAAAAAAGGATAGCAAGTAGCTAAAATGCTGGCACTTTACAAAAAAGAAGTTGGGGACACCCCAAACCCCGCTTATAAAAAAATATTACTTTTAAAAAAATGTACCTTGAAAATTTTAAACAAAAAATAAAAATGGAATAACTTATTTTTTCTTTATCAAAAAATTTATAATAAACCTAAAATATACAAATTAATTTAAATTTATTTTTTTTAAAATTTAGATAAATAGAATTGAAATTTTTTAATTTTAGTTTAAAAATTTTTATAATAAAAAATATAATTTTAAAATAAAAAGTACAAAAAAATTTATAAGCTTAATTTGTTATGACTTGAATAAATTAAAAAAATATTTGGTTACAAAATCTTTTTTTAATTTCTCTTTTCACATAGAGCAACTGGAACAAACATAAAAAGTGAACTTCTTTTTGTGTTTGTGTAAGGCGGTAGGGTCAAACGTTAGTGCGACAAGAAATTAGTTATTTATAAAAATGAAATTTTGAAAAGATAAGTTGATTCATTTTTATTTTTTTCTTTAAAAGTTTTAAGGTGAACTTTTTTATTTCGTCTAAAAGTTTTTAGTTACATTTTTTTAAAAGTACTATTTTTTAAAAATGGGGTTTGGGGTGTCCCCCAACTTCTTTTTTGTAAAGTGCCGTCACTTTACGCTACTTGCTATCCCTTTTTTTAATTCTTATTTTGGAAATTAAAAACATTATTTTTGATTTTATTCTGTTTTTTTAAAAAGTTTGCTTTCAAATGGGGATTTGAGAGCAAAAATAAATTCTTTATTTTTTATTTTATAGTGTGTTATGATACATTAAAATGACATACTATAAAGGAGATTTTTATGTCTGAAATATTAGATTATGAAACTAAAAGAATTAATTTAACAGTTCCTGTTGAATTATTAGAAAGGATTGATGATTTTGCTTATGTTAAAAAAATTGATAGAAGTGATGCTATTAAATATTTATTGACTACTTGTTTAGATATGGTTTATGTAACAGGTAAAGTTAGTGATTTAAAAAAAGGAGTTAAAAAAAATAAAAGTTGATATTGGGGTCGCGGTAGTAAAAAAGAGAAAAACACCCTTGCCTTGCCTAAAATATGTAAATCAATACATTAATAAACTGGAATAGTGTGCGATAATGATATATTTGAAAATTATTTATTTGTTTTATTGATAATAATTTTTTGATATGTAATAATTAATAAATATTAGAAAATTTATATTATATAAGAATAGAGGGAGTGTGAAAATTAAATGCAACAATGTGGTGATTGTTTGAAAATTTATGATGAGTCTGAATACACACATTGTCCTTACTGTGATGATGTAGAAGAATTAGAAGAATTAAAAGAAAGAAACTCAGATGAACCATGGACGGGTTCATGTGCCGAATGCGATGGTACCGGCAGAGTTGAATGCTATAACTGTGAAGGTAGTGGTGTAGATGATGATACCGAAGAAACATGTTACGAGTGTAATGGTGAAGGTGATTTGGTATGCGGATATTGTGATGGTGAAGGTGAAGCAACATACCATATGGGAGAACAAATTAGTTAAGACCACTTAACGCTTTGTATAAAAAACAATTATTATGGGGTGTTTCAAATTCAATTGACAAAATAAATTTATTAAAACTCTCAAAAGCTTAGAAAACAATAACTTTATAAGGTTTTAAATAATATAACATTGTCAACAAAATTTGCATTTTTTGAAACACGCCATTATTATTTATGTTAAAGTTCTGATTAGTTAATATAAAACAAAAGATGGGATTGATTTTTATGGATAATTTTGCAAAAATGGAAAATTTATTAGAAAAGGGTGCAGTTGTACATAAAGAGACTAGGAGTTACGCAAACCCAATTGATAATAATAATAATAGTGAGATAATATTTAAATTCATTTTAGAAAATGAAGAAACATACCTAGTATTTACAAGACAAGATACAAATAAATTATCTAAAATTTTCATTAAATACAATAAAAATAATTATCTAAGTTATCTAAATTAGTCCATATAATAAAGAATTTATTTTGTTTATTACTTATGGTGTATAGATACCATTGAAATCAATAAGAACCTTATGATTACCAAATTGAGTATGATTTACTGCAAACAGTATAAGCATTATTTACAGTAATCAAATTTAAAGACCGATTTAGTTAAACATAAAAAAAGAAAATGAATTTTTTCATTTTCTTTTTTTATGTTTAACTAAATGTTTAAAGAAAATATTAATATTTTTCTATATAGTTAGATATATTATTTTGATTTTAACCCACGGAGTGCAAGTGACCAAAATAAGCGTAGCGATTTTGGTCACTTGCTATACCAAAAAAATATGGCGGAAAATATTAAAAATAAATTTAATCTGACTTGTTTCCTTTAATATTTTAGTGTTAATGCCTAAAACATAACGTTTTATAAGTCAAAAACTGATTTTTTGATTACGTATAATTTAAATATCAGTAGTAATACAATTTATAACCTTTTTCTGTGCTGTTTTGTATGATATTCAACTTCTGTCCGATTCGGTCAGAAGTTGAATAAACACCTATACTATCACGTTTTTTGTGACAAAAATCGCATTTTTGATTAGGCTTTTAGACTTGTAAATTTTATTTTTTCGCCTGTTCTTCAACACGTTTAAAAGCATAATCAAGAGTTTCATCTATTGCACTTAAAAAAGCTGCTGCCTCTAGTTTTGAGTCATTGAACATAAATTTTACATAATTAAAAATAATTTTAGATGTAAAATAACACATAGAAGTTGCCATAACTCCAATACGAATTAAAAGTTTTTTCATTGCAGTGTTATGTGGATTCATAACACTTTCTAGTTCTTGACGTATATTTTTTCTTATAAAGTCAATATCCTCTTTCGTTTTTTCAATGTGTACACCTTTTAAAATAAAATCTCTTACATTTTCAGAATTACTCTTGTTTGTTATCAATGCTAATTTTTATCATTTTTTATAATCACTAGCTAAAATAGTTGCACTAACTTGAACAGCGCCACCTCTTTTTTACTTTTTTTTAATACTGTATAAAAATCTTCTACACTGTATCGTTAAAGGCTTTGCCTTTAAGCTGTTTAACCTACACACACAGTGTTTTATTCCTGCACTTCGATTTTTATTACCTTTTTAAATTAATAAATATTTTTTGTTTTAGTTACTTTATGTTATTGACTTGTTTGCTTTTTTAAAGTAAAATAAATCCAATAATATAAGTCATATATAAGTCTAAAATAAGTAATGGAGTGATAAAATTGGCAAACAATGAAAACGAATTAAATTCTAGAAAAATATCTTTTATTGCAAATACAGATTATATCAAAAAATTTGATTATTATCGTAAAAAAAAGGGTATGAGCAGAACTTCCCTTTTAAATTTTTTAATATCACAATATGTTGAAGAACAAGAAAATATGGAGGAAAAAAACAAATGAATTCATCTTATACAATGAATGTACTATTCAACAAACAACCACAAGTTTTAAATGTAGAATTGGCTGAAATATTGGGGCTTAATGAAGCTATTGTTATACAACAAATTCATTACTGGGTTGAACTTAACAAAAAGACCAAAAAGAATTTAAAAGATGGTAGATTTTGGACTTTCAATACTTTTGAAAATTGGAAAAAAGAAAATTTTTCTTATTGGAGTGTTATAACTGTAAAAAGGGTTTTTAAAAAACTAGAAAAAAATAATTTATTACTAACAGGTAATTATAATAAAAAGGGGTTTGACCGCACAAAATGGTACACTATAAATTATGAAAAATTGGAGGAACTGATAAGAGATAAAGAAATAGCTACAAACCTTGAAAACACTCATAGTATCAATGTGATACAATCTGATGAAATCAATGTTTATCAAAATACTAAGAATATAAGTAAAAACCCTGAACCCCTTGAAAACACTCATAGTATCAATGTGATACAATCATCGTATCAATGTGATACGATGCATAGTATCAATGTGATACGACCAATACCAGAGACTACAACAGAGACTAACTACAGAAAAAAAGAAAATAACTACAAAGATATACATATAAATCAAGTCAAGTCAAGTCAAGTCAATAGAGAAGAAAAAGAGAAGACAAGACAAGACAATGACTTGACTCGTAACATGAATATGGAAATTTCAAATTTAAAAAAAGAAAAAGAAATCGAAGAGCTAAAACAACAAATAGAAAAACTTAAAAGAGATGCTGAAAAAATTACAGAAGTAAATGATTTACAAAAATATGAATTTTATCAAGAATTAATAAAAAAGAACATTGATTATAATTGGATTGAAAAAAACTTTAAGCGAATAGATAATCATAAAACAGATGGTACAAATTCTATACAAGAGTATAAAGTATTTAAACAAAAACAAGAATTTGTAAATCTGCTAGACACATTTTTGGACATAATGGCTGAAACAATGTGTAGTAATAAAAAAACAATAAAAGTCAATCAAGAACAAATAGGACAATCTTTGGTTAGTAAAAAATTTGAAATGCTGACACAAGCACAATTGTTTTTTGCAGTACAGCAATATCAAGAATACGCAAAAGAAACAGAAGTAAAGTTTCCAAAACAATATATATTAACTTGTATTTATAATGCTACAACAGAAAAAACCTTAAAAGAATATACTTTAAAATTTTAATTTTAGACTGGAGGGCTTAAAATGATTTTTTTAATAACGAAAAAAAGCCTGATAAGTGGATTATCAGACTTCTTAAAAAATTGCTTTAAAAACATTTTCAAGTATATATTAAATATCAAATTTTAGAATAGGTCAAGATAAAAATTTAAACATAGGTAAATTTATAAAATTCAAATAAAAAAGTCAATCCTTGAATGTATTACCAGTACATTCAAGGGTGAAAGTGTACTCTAGATACACAAACACACCCAAAAGGGCAAAGACCATATTTAATAATATAGTCAAATGCTTTTAAAGTCAATTTCTTTGTGTTTGTTATAACAGTACAAACATTTTTTTATTTTTTATATAAATAATTATAAAAGTTAAAATTAAAAAGGAGATTGATTTTATGATTAAATCAAAAAAAGAATTAATGTTAATAAGTTTTTTAGGTTTTTTAAGTAGTGCAGTATCTTATGTTTTTACAATTTTGATGTTGATATCGTTTGCGGAAACTCCACTCGAAAAAATCTTGTATTTCTTGTGTGGTGTTATAAACGATGGCGTTAAGTGGTTTAGCTTGATAACTTTAATAAAATATTACAGAGCTAAGTTATATAAAAACTTTTTAGGGTACTGCATACTATTCACATTGTTTTTTGCAATGAGTTTAACAGCAAGTATAAGTTTTAGTGTATTTACAGTACAGAAACAAATGTACACAACTATAAGTACTCCTAACGACAATTATACTAATTTAAAACTATCACTCGATAAAAATAAATCTGATTTAGATAAACTTGAACTAGAAAAAAATAATGAACTTCAAAGAGTCAATAAAGAATTAGATGGTTTACCATTGGATCACGTTACCAGGCGTGAACAACTTGCTACTAAAAAAATAGATTTAACAATATTTTATGATTTGAAAATAGATGATTTAAAATTAGCAATAACAAAAGCTACTACAGACTTGGCAAGTATAAAAACAAAAGAGACAATAACTAAAACGTTAAAAGATAATGCTATAGCGTCATTTTTTAGCACTATGGCACGAGTAACTCATATAAATATAGATAATGTTATATTATCATTTGCGGTCGCTCTAGGGGTCATATTAGACGTTGCAAGTATATCTCTAACATTTGATAGTAGTTTTAGTTATCAAAATAAAAGGTCATTTAACAAAGATATTAATAATTATAAGAATATCCGAATTATGAAAAAAGAAATAGAGAGTCAAATGGGTGAGGGTCATTATAGAATTATTAATTTTAATGATTTTATAAAATACGCAAATGCAAATGATTTAAATATTTGTGAGATTAACTATAGTGATGTGAAAGATTTAGTTTCTAGGTCTAGTTTTTATAAATTCGTTAATAAATATAAAGAAACATTGAATGAAGTTTTATAGACAGTCCACAAAAGTATATAAGTAGTCTACATTTTGCAGAGACTGTCTATAGACAGTCTCTATTTTTTAGAGAATTGTATATAGAAAATGTAGACAGTCTATAAAAAATAGAGACTGGATTTTTTAATCACTTGATTTAAGTTAAAAAAAGTATTGAATTTATATAATTAATTTTGCGAAAAAGTCCAGTCAACTGTTTTCTGAAATTATTAATATTACTACAAACAGGGATAAAAACAAAATCCACATTATATTTTTTGTAAAGCTAGTTATAGACAATTGATTTACAAAAGTGTATAATTGAATAAAGAGGTGATTTATATGGCACAAGCTATGATAAATTTTCGTATTGATGAAAAATTAAAAAAAGATATGGAACAAGCATGTAAAGAAATGGGACTAAGTATGACAACTGCTTTTACAATTTTCGCAACAAAAGTAAGTAAAGAAAAAAGAATACCTTTTGAAGTATCTGTAGATCCATTTTTTTCAGAAGTGAACATTGAAAGGTTAAGAAGAGGCGTGTCTGAATTAAGAGCAGGAAAAGGAGTTGAACATGAACTAATTGAGGTTGACGAAGAATGAAAAAAATTTGGTTTGATGAGGCATGGGAAGACTACCTATATTGGCAAACAGAAGATAGAAAGACACTTAAAAAAATAAATAAGATATTAAAAGACATTGAACGCAATGGTTATAATGGAATTGGCAAGCCAGAAGCGTTAAAACATGATTTAACAGGATATTGGAGTATAAAAATTGACGATAAAAACAGAATTGTATTTCGTATTGAAAGTGAAATAATTGAAATAGTACAATGCGGTTCACATTACAAAGATAAATAATAGTTAATTCTAATCAAGAAATAAATACAATGTTAAAATTCAAGGTCAATAAGCTTAATAAAAAAGCAAGGTAGTATTTTCAAGAAAAGCACTTGAAAATCTCCACCTTGCTTTTTTATTTTTTGTGTGCTGATGTTATTTTAGCGAAAGGGTAGGGAAACAAATTGATTCTCTTTTTCCTTTCGCCTTTTTAGTTTAGCACACAAAACCAGCTCATTTCTTTTTTCCCTCTTTTTTTAAGTTCAAGGTCAAATTCAGCTCAGGGAACAAAAAACAAATTTAAAACCTTATATCTTTTTTATATAGCATCTCTTATTTTGTGTTTTAAGCACCTATAGTGTATTTATTTTATTGACCCATACTGAATAACCTGTGATGTGTTTTCGATTAAGTTTAAGGGTTCAAACGACTAATTATTTAGATTATAGATAAAAAGATACATAGCTGGGTGACTTATATTATCAAAATTTCTTAAATTTGATTTTAAAGAGTTGTTTTTTTTGTTTTTTCTTCATTTTTTGAAACTACTTTCTTATTTGGTGTTGTTTTGTCATTTTCTAGTTTTTTAAGTAAATCTTGTACTTTTATTTCATACTCGTTAATTATTTTCATTTGTTTATCTTGTTGTAACTCTAATTTGTTTTGTAAGTCTTGTTTTAATTTCAAGATTTCTTTTTGTTGCTCTAAGTTCATTTGCTCTTTCTGTTGGTTCAGCAAACCAACTTGTTGTGTTTCCATATCCATTATTTTTTTTGTTAAGGTTTCTATTTGGTACAATTGCTTTTCTTTTTCTTGATTTGATTGACTTATTTCTTGTTTTAGTTTTTTATTTTCATCAAATGCACTTTTATACTCATTCACTATGCTATTTAGTGTGTCATTTTTTTGTTTATACTCTTCTATGATTGATTTTTTATCGTTTATACTATCTTCTAGTTGTTTACTTTTTGATAAAAGCTCTTGTACTTTCTTTTCGTTATCCTCATTTTGATTTATTAATATCTGAATACGTTCATTTTCTTCTTGCCTTTCTTGTTCAAGTAAACTAATTCGTTGTTGTAATAATATTCTTGTTTCTTCGTAGGACTTGCTTTTTTCTTCTAGCTCTCGTTTATATTTATCTTGCATTACTGTTATGTTTGTACCTGTTCCTACTAGAACCTCATTTATACGGTGCATTAACTCTTGTATGGCTTCTGTAGCTGGTGCTAGTATAGATACATTCTCTTTTGTCTTTTCAATTGCATATTGCGTTATTATATGTCCCAAAAGCTCACCTTTGTTTTTTACATCACTTTTATCTGATATTTCTTTAAATAATCCAAGTGTTTGTTCGCTTACTCGTACTGATAATGGGTTATCTGCCATTTTAACTGCTCCTTTTGTTTTATATTTTGTAAACATCATAACCCAATTATATCATAATGTTTACATGTAAACAATGTAAACATTATGATATAACTTATTTATTTTTAAAACAGTAAACTTAAATTCCAATGAACACATAACACAACACACTGTGATTTTTATATAATAAAAAAATATTTGTAAACAATATATTACATGTAAATATACCGTATTTACAAGGTTTTATTATTTACAAAAACAAAAAAAGTGCTTTTCTTTTTATGTTTTTGTAAGGCGTTAGTGTCAAACGGTAGTGCGACCAGAAATCAGTGATATAATGAAAAATATTTATATTGAATTTATAAATTAATTTATGAACAAATCTAAAAAATACAAGCTCTACTTAGAACTTGTATTCCAAAATAAACATTAAATTAACAACGATATTACATATCTTGTTCCCAATCCATTTCTTTTAAGTTTTCTATGTCACTTAAACGTTTTTCTTGAGCTTCTTTTGAGACACCTAACCAACTTTCTATATTTTTAGATGGTATAAACTCTTCATGATTTAAAAAATTTAACAAGTTTAAAGCTATTTTCTTAACTTGTGGAACATTATTAAAAACTTTATCATAGTCATGGAGCTTTGAAACCATATTATTTTTAATTCTATTGGTACTATTAAGTTCTTCTCTTGTTTTATCTAATAATTTATCTTTTTCAATTAACACTTTATTAATTTTATCGATTTCTAAGGTTTTAGTATCCAACAATTTTTCAGCAACTTCACACCTTTTGATTAAAATATTGTTTTCGTCAATTGAAAGAATCTCTCTTTGTGCTAATAATTTAAGATTATCAAAGTCTTTCTGGTAAAGATTAATTTTACCAGTTAATATATTTTTCTTACC
This sequence comes from Hesperophylax consimilis, assembly GCF_061612785.1. NCBI lineage: Eukaryota > Metazoa > Arthropoda > Insecta > Trichoptera > Limnephilidae > Hesperophylax > Hesperophylax consimilis. Next base: position 3,362 of record NW_028301468.1, on the reverse strand, counting down.
ATTAGTAATACTTATATCTTTAAAATCCTTTAAAGCCTTATTAAGTTCATTCTTTAAATTGTTAATTTCATCTTTTAATGTCTGTATTTCTTCTTGACTTTCTTTAACACTTTCAAGTCCTGTTTTTATTTTGTATTGCTCTACTGACAAATGATTTCTTTTATCTTCTCTTGTTTCACCACGTTCAAGATTATATCCATGTGTTAAATTAAACTTATAAAAATCATCATGAAGTTTATGCAAGTCATTTTTTTTAAATAAATCTTTTGCACTTAAACGACCATCAGAAGTTACTGGAACAAAATTAACATGTAGATGTAGTGTAGTTTCGTCATAATGAACAGTAGCTGAAATAATATTTTCTTCTCCATATCGTTTTTTTACAAACTCATAGGCACTATTAAAAAACTCTTTTTGTTTTGATTCTTCCATATTAGAAAAAAATTCACTATCAGAAGTGATTAAGCATTGACACATAACAACTGCATCTTTTCGAACTGCTTTAGGTAATTTTAAAGATTTTATCCTTTCATTAACTGTTTTGGTGAAATTAATATTATCAGCATTTTTTAAATCAATGTTTAAATGGCTTTTTGAAAAATCTATATCTTGATTAGAGTGACTAACATTTTTTTCTCTTTGGTCATGAATTTGAATCCCTTTTACATGACCTGATTTCATTTTCTGTATTCTAATAATTCCAAAACTCATATAAAAATCAACTCCAATTTAGCAGTTATATTCTACTGTATAATGTCACTCATGTTTTTACCTTAAATTCAAGGTTTAAAAAAATATAGTAGTGGCAATATCTAAAAAATAGGGCACTTTATAGTAAATTATAGCACAACCAAAAGGTGAAAAATATATCTTGAATTTATGACAAAATTACTGGACTTATTTTTGTTATCTGAAATACTGTATGTATAATAAATCCAAAAAAAATTTTATGAAAATTGTTTTGAAATATTCAAGTAGTATATTCAAAAGATTAAATGTAAAATTGTCTTGATTAAATATTTACCGTTAGTAAAGTGAAAAAAATAATCGAAAATTTAAAGGAGGTAATAAGATTGGGTTCTAGAATAAATATGAAATACTTAGATGTTTTTCACTCTAATTTAGTAAAAGGAGCAATATTTAGTGATAAATACAATTTTCCTGTAATAGAGCCAACTCATTTTATACCAGATAAACTTTTGCCATTTGATAAAGTTAATACTGCGAATAACTATGAAGAGTGGGTACATTTTTATATTGACGATTACAAATTTGAAAGAATCTGGAATAATCCGAATAAATATTTACAAACACTAAAAAAATTCAAAGGAGTTATAACTCCTGATTTTAGCACCTGTTATAATATGCCAATCTCAATGCAAATATGGAATACTTACAGAAATAGAGCTCTTGCTTTTTGGTTGCAAAAAAATGGTGTTAATATTATTCCTAATATAAGATGGGGAGATAAAAGAAGTTACGAATTTTGTTTTGAAGGAATAAAAAAAGGAGGTAATATTGCGATAAGCTCACATGGAGTTTTAAAAAATAGAAATAATAGAGAAATATTTAGAAATGGATTGGGTGTTATGATTGAAAATCTAAGACCAAACAAGATAATTAATTACAGTTATGCGCCTAAAGATGTATGGTTAAATTATCAAAATAGTATTGATGATCTAATAGTTATTGAAAACTATAATATAACTATAAGAAAAGAGAGGCTTATATAGTGGGCGGTGGTTCATCTGTTTTTTTTTCGATTATTTATAATAAAGACAATCCTAATATACCAAAGAAAATTCTAAAAACAAAACCTAAACACTCACCTGATCCTCAAAAATGGTTTAAAAAAGGTGGAAAAATAAGTATTGATGAAAATAATGTTTGGACTTATCATGATATTAGAGAAAATAAAGTCTCTTATAAAAATGGATATCCTGATTTTAAAAAAGCTAATCTTGTAAAACAAGAAGTTGAGTTAGACAAATTTGAAAATTATAACAAAGATTTTGAAAAAGGAGATGAAAAAGCTAAAAGTAATGGAAATCCAAGAGATGCAAATAATAATACTTGGCATCATCATGAAAACAAAAAAACATTACAAGAAATCGACAAAGAAATTCATAAAGATTTTCGTCATAAAGGCGGTATGGCTGAAAGTAAAGGGGATTAAAAAGTGAAAATAATTAATCAAAACAGTAGTACTGATTTAAATGAAATTAAATCAGTAGAAAACAAATATAATATTCAATTAGACATAAATTATATAAAATTTTTGTTAAAATACAATGGTGGTGTGTTAGAAAATAATGAAAAAAATAATATATATATAAAAGAAATTTCAAATCATATTACAATAGATGTATTGTTCGGTATTGGACTTAATAATAACGCTGATATAGAAAAATGGACTGATAAATACAAAAATGAAATTTTCCCAAACAGTTTAATAATTGGTGACAGTATTACAAATGGCTTAATTGTTATTGTTTCTAGTGAAAATAGAAATGGAGTTTATTACTGGGATGATGAATATTTTTATGAGCAGTCAAATGATAAACATAATGTATATCTAATAGCTGAAAATTTTAATGATTTTATAAACTTAATATCTTAGGTGGAACAATAAAATTAGGCTTTACATCAAAAATCATTATTAAAAAAAGTATAAACATATTAATTTTTAACCATATGTTCAAATACTGATTAAATTTTTTGCATTTAAACTACTATCATAAGTTACTGGAACAAAATGAACATGTAGATGTGGTTTCGTCATAATGAAGATTAGCTGAAATAATATTTTCTTCTCCATATCGTTTTTTTACAAACTCATAGGCACTATTAAAAAACTCTTTTTGTTATATTAGAAAAAATTTCACTATCAGAAGTAATTAAGCATTGAGACATAACAACTGTATCTTTTGAATTGCTTTAGGTAATTTTAAAGATTTTATCCTTTCATTAACTGTTTTGGTGAAATTAATATTATCAGCATTTTTAAATCAATGTTAAAATGGCTTTTTGAAAAATCTATATCTTGATTACTGTGACTAAAATTCTTTTCTTTTTGGTCATGAATTTGAATTCCTTTTACATGACGTACTTTCATTTTTTGTATTCTAATAATTCCAAAACTCATTAAAAAGCAACCCCAATTTGACAATTATATTTTACTGTATTCCAGAACCCATTATTTTTCCTATAGATATAAGCTTTTCAACAGCTATATCACCCAATTTACTTTAGAAAGAATGTCACTAAAATATATTAGTTTTTCCCTTGAAGTCAAGGGTTCAAGAGATATAGTACTTGTCCATATCTGAATAATAGGGTGCTTTAGAGTAAAGTATAACACA
>NW_028301467.1:22500-29420 GCF_061612785.1 Hesperophylax consimilis | reverse complement strand
CTTCACAGACGAGTGTTTTTGGACTCTTGTAGAGGTAAAAATGTTAATTTTTAATTGAATATATTTTTAAAAAATGTACGTGTAAATATGAATTTATTTGATTTAATTTCAATGTCGTCTATTAAGTTTTCTTTTTTTTTTAACTCAACAGAATAAATGATATAATATAACAATTCTAAAATGTTGCCTAGTCTTGTGGGTGCCGGGTGAATTTACTTTATGTATCAGGTTAGGTTAGGTTAGGTTAGGTTAGGTTAGGTTAGGTTAGGTTAGGTTAGGTTAGGTTAGGTTGGTAGGTTAGGTTAGGTTAGGTTAGGTTAGGTTAGGTTAGGTTAGGTTAGGTTAGGTTAGGTTAGGTTAGGTTAGGTTAGTGTTAGGTTAGGTTAGGTAGGTTAGGTTAGGTTAGGTTAGGTTAGGTTAGGTTAGGTTAGGTTAGGTTAGGTTAGGTTAGGTTAGGTTAGGTTAGGTTAGGTTTGGTTAGGTTAGGTTAGGTTAGGTTAGGTTAGGTTAGGTTAGGTTAGGTTAAGTTAGGTTTGGTTAGGTTAGGTTAGGTTAGGTTTGGTTAGGTTAGGTTAGGTTAGGTTGGGTTAGGTTAGGTTAGGTTAGGTTAGGTTAGGTTAGGTTAGGTTAGGTTAGGTTAGGTTAGGTTAGGTTAGGTTAGGTTAGGTTAGGTTAGGTTAGGTTAGGTTAGGTTAGGTTAGGTCAGGTCAGGTTAGGTGCGATTACAATTTTTGCAAATAGATAAATTGACAAAAATTTTTGCCATTAAAATTTATGCCAATAAAATTTTCTGCCAATAAAATTTGATGCCAATAAAATTTGATGCCAATAAAATTTTCTGCCAATATAATTTTATGCCAATAAAATTTTAGGCCAATAAAATTTTCTGCCAATAAAATTTGATGCCAATAAAATCTTCTGCCAATATAATTTTATGCCAATAAAAATTTTTTGCCAATACTTATTAGCAAAAAATTGATCTTTGTCAATGGAATTTAAATTTAAAAAAGTAAAATAAATACAAAACAATACAAGAACAACACGTCAACTCAACAGAGATCAAATGGGAAAATAATTCACCGACTCCAGATATTTTCATATCGGAGGGTTCGGCTCGGTAGAACTCCTAACGGGGCCTATAAATAAATCCTACAGATCCCTCAACATAAACATTTAAAAAAATCTTTTGTTATCCTACATGTATTCAAAATGACCGACTTTTGCATCTTTATATATAAATTTTTTGATAGATCTAATACGCCTAAATTTTTAATAAGAGAGCTAGGTATAATGCCGGTAGCCGAAATAACGAATGGTAATATTTTTATAGTCTGAGAATGCCAAATTCTTTTTTTCTCATTTCCTAAATCTGTGTATTTTCTTATTTTTTCACTAACAGATTTTTGAATATTACAGGAATTCGGAATAGCGACATCGATGATATAAGTTATTTTTAAAAATTTTGTCATGTAAAACTATATCGGTTCTATTATGACTAATCGCTCGATCTGTTAGTTATATATTTAGTTAGTTATGTTAGTTATTTATTATTATTATTATTATATCTATGTTAAGTTTTTATTTTTATTTGAAATATGTTCTTATTGTGTAAATTTGAAATAACTACGTACCTCTGTATTAAGTTTTTTTAAACTCACCGGGAACGGTCGGTCGGTATCATCGATTAAATGAAATAATTTAAAATTTCCAAAATGCGAATACGAAAGTAAGTGACGAGAGTAAATTTATTTACCGAGACCGAGCGCCTTGTGCCCGGTTTCGCGAGCCGCCCGAGGCCCGACGGCCCGGCCGCCTGCGCGCCTTCGAGGGGTCGGAGCGGGCGCATCGCGCTCGGCGCCGTCCCGAGCGAGAACGCGACCCGGCACAGCTTTGTGCCCGCCGAGTGTGGCGGGCTCTCGATGCACGGCGTTCGCAAACTGCGGCGGCCTATCGGTCGTGTCGGCGGTGTTATTTGCGAGAAACTACGTGACGCCCGCTTCTGCGCGGCGTTCGCGCTCATGTTTTGACTCTGGAGTTCCGCGCGAGCAGAATTTTCAAAAGCAAAGGCGGAGGATTTTATCCCCGTCTCACTGTTGCCTCGCCAAAGGCGTGCGCTTTCGGTGTACACGTTTTACGAATGGGAATTATAAATCGGACGATAGCGTCGTCGCGGGTGCGGTCTCTCTCTCTCGGGCGGGAGCCGTCCTACGCGCGCTTTCTTCGTTTGAAGCAAAAATTTTCCCGCGGAGCTTTCGTCTAGCGACGGTCGCCGAGCGGGAGAATATAGCGGTACGCATAATGAGCGTGACTCGTGCGGGTGACTCCGTCGCGTGTTCTTTAACGCCGTGTTGTCCGCGCCCTCTACGCGAGGGCGGGCCTCTGTCGTTCGGAGGATTAAAAACCCTCCGACGGTGGTGCAGCTCCCTGGTTGATCCTGCCAGTAATCATATGCTTGTCTCAAAGACTAAGCCATGCAAGTCTCAGTAAAAGCCGAATTAAGGTGAAACCGCGAATGGCTCAATATATCAGTTTTGGTTCCTTAGATCGTACACGGTTACTTGGATAACTGTGGCAATTCTAGAGCTAATACATGCAAACGAGGTTCTGACCGGTAACGGGAGGAATGCTTTTATTAGATCAAAAACCAATCGGCGGCGGGGTTCGCGCCCCGTCCGTCGCCATTCGAGATGACTCTAGATAACTTTGAGCTGATCGCACGGTCTAGCACCGGCGACGCATCTTTCAAATGTCTGCCTTATCAACTGTCGATGGTAGTTTATGCGACTACCATGGTTGTCACGGGTAACGGGGAATCAGGGTTCGATTCCGGAGAGGGAGCCTGAGAAACGGCTACCACATCCACGGAAGGCAGCAGGCGCGCAAATTACCCACTCCCGGCACGGGGAGGTAGTGACGAAAAATAACGATACGGGACTCGTCCGAGGCCTCGTGATCGGAATGATTACACTTTAAATCCTTTAATGAGGATCCATTGGAGGGCAAGTCTGGTGCCAGCAGCCGCGGTAATTCCAGCTCCAATAGCATATACTAAAGTTGTTGCGGTTAAAAAGCTCGTAGTTGAAATTGTGTCCTGCGGTGTCGGTCTACCGAATGCGGTACGACAGGCACGTCTGCGGGGCTTCTCGCCGGTGCGTCCACCGCCGGCGTGTGTCGGTCGGCCTCACGGTCGGCCGCGCACCGAGGCGGGCCGTCGCGGCTGTTTACTTTGAACAAATTAGAGTGCTCAAAGCGGGCTAACACTTGCCTGAATATTGTACGCATGGAATAATAGAATAGGACCTCGGTTCTGTTTTGTTGGCTTTCTGATACCAGAGGTAATGATTAATAGGGACGACTGGGGGCATTCGTATTGAGACGTTAGAGGTGAAATTCTTGGATCGTCGCAAGACGGACTAAAGCGAAAGCATTTGCCAAAGGTGTTTTCATTAATCAAGAACGAAAGTTAGAGGTTCGAAGGCGATTAGATACCGCTGTAGTTCTAACCATAAATGATGCCAGCCAGCGATCCGCCGAAGTTTCATAATTTTAACCCGGTGGGCAGCTCCCGGGAAACCAAAGCTTTCGGGCTCCGGGGGGAGTATGGTTGCAAAGCTGAAACTTAAAGGAATTGACGGAAGGGCACCACCAGGAGTGGAGCCTGCGGCTTAATTCGACTCAACACGGGAAAACTCACCAGGCCCGGACACTGGAAGGATTGACGGATTAACAGCTCTTTCTCGATTCGGTGGGTGGTGGTGCATGGCCGCTCTTAGTTGGTGGAGCGATTTGTCAGGTTAATTCCGGTAACGAACGTAACTCTAGCCTATTAAATAGACGTGCAACCGGTATCACGAGGGTCCGTGTGCGCGCGGCTTCGGCGTTCGCGCGTCGGGGTCGTGCGTTTCGCGGTCTTCACTACCGGCGTACAATGAAAATCTTCTTAGAGGGACCGGCGGTATATATAGCCGCACGAGATTGAGCAATAGCAGGTCTGTGATGCCCTTAGATGTCCTGGGCCGCACGCGCGCTACACTGAAGGGATCAGCGTGTCCTCCTTGGCCTAACGGCCCGGGTAACCCGATGAAACCCCTTCGTGATAGGGATTGGGGTTTGCAATTCTCCCCCATGAACGAGGAATTCCTAGTAAAAGCGAGTCACCAGCTCGCGTTGATTGCGTCCCTGCCCTTTGTACACACCGCCCGTCGCTACTACCGATGGATGATTTGGTGAGGTCTTCGGACTGGTGCGCGGAAGCTCTCACGGGCATCCGACGCGTCGGAAAGTTTGACCGAATTTGATCATTTAGAGGAAGTAAAAGTCGTAACAAGGTTTCCGTAGGTGAACCTGCGGAAGGATCATTTCCTGTGTTTAATGTTTGCGCTTTCCATGATATGAAATATTATTATGAAACAAAACATATATTATACATATATACCATAATCGAACGAATGCTAAATTACTGCGTCGGAGATCGCCCGAGGGCGCCGATGCGAACCGAGAACCGCCGGCGTCGAGCGGAGGAGGGCTTCGTCCTCTATCCGCTCGTCCGGTGAAATTTTACCCGTCGCCGTGAAGGCGGCGGTACAAAATTAATCTTTTTGTCGAATGGAATTATAAACATTTCGAAAACGCAAACCAAATTGTAAAAACCGAAAACTAAAACGTATCTATTTATGTTTGTTATCATTATTACCCTGAACGGCGGATCACTCGGCTCGTGGGTCGATGAAGAACGCAGCTAAATGCGCGTCAGAGTGTGAACTGCAGGACACATGAGCATCGACATTTCGAACGCACATTGCGGTCCGAGCAAGACGTAGTTTGTCGACGGACCACTCCTGTTTGAGGGTCGCGCACACAATGCGACCAGACTGTTCTCTCGCCCCCGTCCTCGGACGGGGGCGCGCAGAGCGAGCGTTGCCGGCGTCGCCGGGGCCCGCGCGCGTCGTCTCCTCGGAGACGCGCGCCGGGACCTCGGCGTCCGGTTAAATTTGACGAAGTGCTCTCTCGATGCGCGCGATTTCCGCTTGCGTTATACCAAACGCGGAGGAACGCGTGCGAGCCTTGAGCTAGCGACGACGCTGAAAACTGGGCAGTCTACCGCGCGAGCGGTCGGCTGTCCGGGGCGATCTTCGCGCTCTCGGCCGCGCGCACCTCCGCGGACGCTCGTCGGTTTCGCGCCCGCTTGACAGAGTCTGCACGGGCGAGAATACGCGCACACTTGCTTTGCGTACTTCTCGAATTTATAAAATTTTTGTTGTCGACCTCAAATCAGGAGAGATCACCCGCCGAACTTAAGCATATCAGTAAGCGGAGGAAAAGAAACTAACGAGGATTCCCCGAGTAGCGGCGAGCGAAACGGGAAGAGCCCAGCGCTGAATCCTGCGGCCCCGGCGGGCCGCCGGGAAATGTAGCGTTCGGGAGGAGAGTTATACATACACGCGCGGTCATTAGTCACGGCTGCCTGTCCAAGTTCATCTTGAACGGGGCCCGCTTACCCGCAGAGGGTGCCAGGCCCGTGGTGACGGTAGCCGGCCGCGACGGTCTCTCTCCCTAGAGTCGGGTTGCTTGAGAGTGCAGCCCTAAGTGGGTGGTAAACTCCATCTAAGGCTAAATACTACCACGAGACCGATAGCGAACAAGTACCGTGAGGGAAAGTTGAAAAGAACTTTGAAGAGAGAGTTAAAGAGTACGTGAAACCGTTCAGGGGTAAACCTGTGGAACTCAAACGAGCGAACGGGGAGATTCATCGTGTCTTCCGTCGGGGCTCGCGCCTCGCGCAAACCTTCGCCTTCGGCTTTCGGGTCGGGGCGGTGGGTGCGCGGGTGCGCCGTCAGGCTCCCGGAGCGCGTGCACTTCTCCCTTAGTATAACACCGCGACCCGTCGCGCCGCGGTCGAATGCGCCGTGCGGTTGACCCGTCTCGCTCTGCGAGGCGGAGCCGCGGTGTCCACGGCCGCGGCGTACATTACGCAGCGACGGTAGAGAACGAGGATCGCGTCCGCCCCTCGCGGGCGTCCGTCGCGCTGCAGCGGCGTCCTTCGCGTGGCCCCCGGCGTCTAGTGCGTCGCGGGTGTCGCGCGTCGGGTGTCCGTCGTTAGCGGCGCGCTCTCGGACGGGACGCGTCCCGGTCGGCGGTGGTTTTGTTTTGGGCACTCACAGGACCCGTCTTGAAACACGGACCAAGGAGTCTAGCATGTGCGCGAGTCATTGGGAACACTGATAAACCCAGAGGCGAAATGAAAGTGAAAGGCCGGCCTCGAGCCGGTCGCAGGGAAGATGCGCGGGCGTCGTCAGACGCCCCGCCGCATTCCCGAGGCGTTTCGAGAAAGCCCCCGTGCGATTATCGAGACGCACTGAGAGCGTACACGCTGGGACCCGAAAGATGGTGAACTATGCCTGGTCAGGTCGAAGTCAGGGGAAACCCTGATGGAGGACCGAAGCGATTCTGACGTGCAAATCGATCGTCCGAACTGGGTATAGGGGCGAAAGACTAATCGAACTATCTAATAGCTGGTTCCATCCGAAGTTTCCCTCAGGATAGCTGGCGCTCGAGAAACATGACGGTTTTCGGACCGCCATTCGCACAGTCTCATCCGGTAAAGCGAATGATTAGAGGCATTGGGGCCGAAATGGCCTCAACCTATTCTCAAACTTTAAATGGGTGAGATCTCCTTCTTGCTCGAAGATGAAGTAGGAGCTCGGATGGGAGTGCCAAGTGGGCCAATTTTGGTAAGCAGAACTGGCGCTGTGGGATGAACCAAACGTCGAGTTAAGGCGCCCAATGAACGCTCATCGGATACCATAAAAGGCGTTGGTCGCTCAGGACAGCAGGACGGTGGCCATGGAAGTCGGAATCCGCTAAGGAGTGTGTAACAACTCACCTGCCGAAGCAACCAGCCCTGAAAATGGATGGCGCTG
>NW_028301467.1:10000-20000 GCF_061612785.1 Hesperophylax consimilis | reverse complement strand
GTGTCACGTGTGAAACGTGACGCGCCCCCGTCCTCTACGCTTGTGCGCGCGTTCGTTCGCGCTTTTTTTTTGCAATTTTTTTTTTTTCAAAGTCCCCGGCACTCGTGACGGTTTTAGCGTGTTTGAGAGTTTCACGAACGGAAAAGAAAAAAAAAGTTAACATTGAAATGTTACATACATACATACATACATACATACGTACGTACGTACATTCTTTTCACAACACCCACCGAGGGACACTCGAATGGAGTGTGCCTCGGGGGCTTTTTTTATGCGATTTTTTTTTTAAAGCGGATTAGCGGCGGTAGTAACTGTGACTCTCTCTAGGTGGCCGAACGCCTCGTCCTCCGATTGTGAAGTTATCGCGCGGATTTACCACATTCCCATATGTCCCTTTTTTAAAATTTAGAAATTAGAAAAAAAAGTTAACATTGAAATGTTACATACATACAATTTGCTCCAAAACGTTTTTTTACTTTTAATTTTGACTTTTCTTCAATTGTCTTGACATTTTTCAGTGTAAATGGCGTCTGTTCCGGTTTCGTCGGAGGATTCCGATGGCTCCACCAGGAATCCTGGAGATCCTTTGGGGGACCGTGAAAAAAACCTTATGAAAAAGATTCATGAACTAATTTCCTCCACATCGCCTACTGCTTGACCCTCTAAAAAGGAAGTCCCACAGGGAACAATTGACCATTGACTCGGACAGTGAAGTTGGATCAGAACAAGATACTGCTCGGCGTATCCCGTTTTCAGCTGATAACCAGGAAATGGCCTTGCCATTGCACCCTCAACCACTCCGAATGCCGAAAATAAGAAACGGGGGTTAGGTATGTATTTATTTATATAATTTGTACATTTATTTATAACAATTACAAGTAAAATAGCCATAATTGTACCATTTATGCAGTGTATATGCAATTCCAAAAATCTCGCAAATGCGCTATAGGACACAAAAAATAAAAATCTATTTTTTTATCTACCGCATTCAAAAAGCACGTAGCTCTCGTGAGTTTATAAATAAATTAGTGCGGCTCGCTCTACTATATAGAAGACGTCATTGTTATGACGTCCTCGAGAGTGAGACTCTGGTACAAAAAAAAAATAATTGGGCCAGTATATCATTATTAGATAAGTGATCGTTTATTAGTTGAAAAAAATATTTAAGCAAAGCAATACCTCTACTTGTCTCTAGGGAGTGGTAATTGGTCATGCCTAATATATAAATCGATGGGTAAAGCCAAGGGTAACGTCCATAGAGCCGCGAGAATAAAAAAACCTTAAAAAAAATTTATGGACTCTTTCAATGCGTAAAGTGTATGTTAATTCATGTGGAGCGAGCCCAGATGATAACCGCAACAGAAGCGGTACATGATTACCAGAATGCCCATAAAGAATGTTTCATTACAGTTTCAGTTAAATTTAAAAGCAGTTTCCGAGTTGTTGCTCTGAAGGGGTACTGTCAGTACCTAAAACAGGGCAAGAAAGTGGTGGTTCTCCTCCAGAATGTTATTTTTTTTTTTTAACCGAATTTTCGAAAAAAAAAAGACGATGGAGACGTGTCCCGTATTCTGGTTAGGTTAGGGGTTAGTGACCGGATAAATCGTCAAAATCAAAATTCAACAAACCTTTAAACGGCGATGTGAGGTCATGAAAAGTGATGAAACAAAAACTAGGTTGAATAGGTTACGAGTATAAGTATTTAACCCAATTTTTGTTTCATCACTTTTAATGACTTCATATCACTTTTTCAATGTGTGTTCTGTTGTCATTGTGGTGATTTATCATGCAACCTGATTGCATTTATCGATTTTCTTTTAATTTTAATTAATTTATTTATTTATTTATTTCATCGACACTCGTGGCGGTTTTCGATAAACTTAGTGTGGCTTTCTTCAGTCGCCCTATGTATTATGATTATATATAAAATTTATGATCAATATGGTTCCATGCTAACTCAACACGGTGACTGTTCAACACACTTTTAAAAAGTGATATAGAATCATTAAAAACGATGATTTGTTTAAACCTAACCTAACCTAACCTTACCTAACCTAACCTAACCTAACCCAACCTAACCTAACCTGACCTAACCTAACCTACTTAACCCAGTAAAAAAAAGTTTTTGATTCATCACTTTCCATGACTTTACATAACTTTTTAAATATGTGATGAATTATCATTTTGATGATTTATCCGGTCGCCGATCAATATAATATAGAAACCCAACTTACGACTTGTAGTATGATATCGAAAAAAGAAATCAATTCACAAACCTTTCTTCTTTTTTTTCGTCTTTTGATGAGTTCAAAACATTGTAGACGATAGATGGCGTAGCGGTTTCGGGGAAAATTAGGTTTTTTGTTATTATTCTTCTTATGCTGTGTACCTAAGTGTCATATTTATGTGTGAATAAAAATTATAAATAATAATAATAGTAATTATTTATTTTTTGGAATAACTTTACTGAGTAAAACCTAATATTGTAATATTTAATTATCGAAGATAATATTAGCGAATTCTAAAAGAAAATCTGAAAGAGAAAAATCACCAAAATAATAAAAAAAAAAAAAATCAGTCCTAGATGTGACCGTATCCTTTTCTGATTTTTCTGTTTCAGATTTTCGTTTAGAAATCGGTAATATTGTCTTCGATAATTAATAAATTAAATAAATCATTTTCGTCAGGAGGTGAGGGAATGCAATTCAGAGCGGCGGGCGCGGGTAAAGCGCGGGAGTAACTGGAACGCACTTAACGGCCCTCAAAGTGTTTTCAAAATTTTCTTATTTAAAAATAAAATATTTATTTTTTTTAAATTTCAGAATCGAACTCATAACGTCATTTTTAGTGTAGAATAATAAATTTAGCCGCGGTTCGGTGCAGCGGGGCCGGCGATGAGTGGGATCTGATATCGAGTAGCGGCCGCGGGTGGACGGCGGGAGTAACTGCGACGCACCCGATGACGCCATTTGCCCCGGGCACGGTGTGATTTAAAAGAAAAAAAAAAAAAAAAAAACTTTTTTTTTGACGTATTTTATTTCAGAATCTAATTCGGAACGCCATTCTTAGTGTAGAATATTAAATTTAAAGGTTTCGGGAGCATTGGGACCGGAGCTGACAAGATCTCATTTCGGATGATAGCCGCGGGTAAACGGCGGGAGTAAACGGGCCGCACTTAATGGCCCTCAATGTGAAATTGTAATTTATTTATTTTTATAGATTTTTATTTCGGAATCTAATTCGGAACGTCATTCTTGCAGCGTAGAATAAAAAATTTAAATGTTACGGGAGCATTGGGACCGGAGCGGAGCTGAGAGGATCTCATTTCGGGTGGTAGCCGCGGGTAAACGGCGGGAGTAAACGGGCCGCACTTAATGGCCCTCAGTGTGAAAATGTTTATTTTTTAGTTTTCTTATCATGTATGTATGTATGTATGTATGTATGTATGTATGTATGTATGTATGTATAATTTAACATTTCGATAGTGAGAAGACGTGAGCGACGAGGGTAAATTTATTTTTTCGAGACCGAGCGTGAGCAGTCGGGCAGACGGCCGGAGATGAGGCGACGCGGCTCGCGCTACTGCGGCCGGTTCCGCGAGAGGCCCGACCGCCCGGGCGTCCGTCTGAGCGCAGTCGAGGAGTCGGAGCGGGCGCATCGCGGTCTGTAATAGTCGGTGAATTTGTTTTATTCGAATCCCTTTTAAAATCGTTTTCTTACTATGTATGTATGTATGTATGTATGTATGTATGTACTTATGTATAAATATACAAAAATCTCTTCACTTTATATGTTTTGTTATGATTTTTTTTTTCTCCTATTTACATATGTTTTAAAAGTAAAATTTTATTATTATTTTTTTACACTTCACAGACGAGTGTTTTTGGACTCTTGTAGAGGTAAAAATGTTAATTTTTAATTGAATATATTTTTAAAAAATGTACGTGTAAATATGAATTTATTTGATTTAATTTCAATGTCGTCTATTAAGTTTTCTTTTTTTTTTAACTCAACAGAATAAATGATATAATATAACAATTCTAAAATGTTGCCTAGTCTTGTGGGTGCCGGGTGAATTTACTTTATGTATCAGGTTAGGTTAGGTTAGGTTAGGTTAGGTTAGGTTAGGTTAGGTTAGGTTAGGTTAGGTTAGGTTAGGTTAGGTTAGGTTAGGTTAGGTTAGGTTAGGTTAGGTTAGGTTAGGTTAGGTTAGGTTAGGTTAGGTTGGGTTAGTGTAGGTTAGGTTAGGTTAGGTTAGGTTAGGTTAGGTTAGGTTAGGTTAGGTTAGGTTAGGTTAGGTTAGGTTAGGTTAGGTTAGGTTAGGTTTGGTTAGGTTAGGTTAGGTTAGGTTAGGTTAGGTTAGGTTAGGTTAGGTTAAGTTAGGTTTGGTTAGGTTAGGTTAGGTTAGGTTTGGTTAGGTTAGGTTAGGTTAGGTTGGGTTAGGTTAGGTTAGGTTAGGTTAGGTTAGGTTAGGTTAGGTTAGGTTAGGTTAGGTTAGGTTAGGTTAGGTTAGGTTAGGTTAGGTTAGGTTAGGTTAGGTTAGGTTAGGTTAGGTCAGGTCAGGTTAGGTGCGATTACAATTTTTGCAAATAGATAAATTGACAAAAATTTTTGCCATTAAAATTTATGCCAATAAAATTTTCTGCCAATAAAATTTGATGCCAATAAAATTTGATGCCAATAAAATTTTCTGCCAATATAATTTTATGCCAATAAAATTTTAGGCCAATAAAATTTTCTGCCAATAAAATTTGATGCCAATAAAATCTTCTGCCAATATAATTTTATGCCAATAAAAATTTTTTGCCAATACTTATTAGCAAAAAATTGATCTTTGTCAATGGAATTTAAATTTAAAAAAGTAAAATAAATACAAAACAATACAAGAACAACACGTCAACTCAACAGAGATCAAATGGGAAAATAATTCACCGACTCCAGATATTTTCATATCGGAGGGTTCGGCTCGGTAGAACTCCTAACGGGGCCTATAAATAAATCCTACAGATCCCTCAACATAAACATTTAAAAAAATCTTTTGTTATCCTACATGTATTCAAAATGACCGACTTTTGCATCTTTATATATAAATTTTTTGATAGATCTAATACGCCTAAATTTTTAATAAGAGAGCTAGGTATAATGCCGGTAGCCGAAATAACGAATGGTAATATTTTTATAGTCTGAGAATGCCAAATTCTTTTTTTCTCATTTCCTAAATCTGTGTATTTTCTTATTTTTTCACTAACAGATTTTTGAATATTACAGGAATTCGGAATAGCGACATCGATGATATAAGTTATTTTTAAAAATTTTGTCATGTAAAACTATATCGGTTCTATTATGACTAATCGCTCGATCTGTTAGTTATATATTTAGTTAGTTATGTTAGTTATTTATTATTATTATTATTATATCTATGTTAAGTTTTTATTTTTATTTGAAATATGTTCTTATTGTGTAAATTTGAAATAACTACGTACCTCTGTATTAAGTTTTTTTAAACTCACCGGGAACGGTCGGTCGGTATCATCGATTAAATGAAATAATTTAAAATTTCCAAAATGCGAATACGAAAGTAAGTGACGAGAGTAAATTTATTTACCGAGACCGAGCGCCTTGTGCCCGGTTTCGCGAGCCGCCCGAGGCCCGACGGCCCGGCCGCCTGCGCGCCTTCGAGGGGTCGGAGCGGGCGCATCGCGCTCGGCGCCGTCCCGAGCGAGAACGCGACCCGGCACAGCTTTGTGCCCGCCGAGTGTGGCGGGCTCTCGATGCACGGCGTTCGCAAACTGCGGCGGCCTATCGGTCGTGTCGGCGGTGTTATTTGCGAGAAACTACGTGACGCCCGCTTCTGCGCGGCGTTCGCGCTCATGTTTTGACTCTGGAGTTCCGCGCGAGCAGAATTTTCAAAAGCAAAGGCGGAGGATTTTATCCCCGTCTCACTGTTGCCTCGCCAAAGGCGTGCGCTTTCGGTGTACACGTTTTACGAATGGGAATTATAAATCGGACGATAGCGTCGTCGCGGGTGCGGTCTCTCTCTCTCGGGCGGGAGCCGTCCTACGCGCGCTTTCTTCGTTTGAAGCAAAAATTTTCCCGCGGAGCTTTCGTCTAGCGACGGTCGCCGAGCGGGAGAATATAGCGGTACGCATAATGAGCGTGACTCGTGCGGGTGACTCCGTCGCGTGTTCTTTAACGCCGTGTTGTCCGCGCCCTCTACGCGAGGGCGGGCCTCTGTCGTTCGGAGGATTAAAAACCCTCCGACGGTGGTGCAGCTCCCTGGTTGATCCTGCCAGTAATCATATGCTTGTCTCAAAGACTAAGCCATGCAAGTCTCAGTAAAAGCCGAATTAAGGTGAAACCGCGAATGGCTCAATATATCAGTTTTGGTTCCTTAGATCGTACACGGTTACTTGGATAACTGTGGCAATTCTAGAGCTAATACATGCAAACGAGGTTCTGACCGGTAACGGGAGGAATGCTTTTATTAGATCAAAAACCAATCGGCGGCGGGGTTCGCGCCCCGTCCGTCGCCATTCGAGATGACTCTAGATAACTTTGAGCTGATCGCACGGTCTAGCACCGGCGACGCATCTTTCAAATGTCTGCCTTATCAACTGTCGATGGTAGTTTATGCGACTACCATGGTTGTCACGGGTAACGGGGAATCAGGGTTCGATTCCGGAGAGGGAGCCTGAGAAACGGCTACCACATCCACGGAAGGCAGCAGGCGCGCAAATTACCCACTCCCGGCACGGGGAGGTAGTGACGAAAAATAACGATACGGGACTCGTCCGAGGCCTCGTGATCGGAATGATTACACTTTAAATCCTTTAATGAGGATCCATTGGAGGGCAAGTCTGGTGCCAGCAGCCGCGGTAATTCCAGCTCCAATAGCATATACTAAAGTTGTTGCGGTTAAAAAGCTCGTAGTTGAAATTGTGTCCTGCGGTGTCGGTCTACCGAATGCGGTACGACAGGCACGTCTGCGGGGCTTCTCGCCGGTGCGTCCACCGCCGGCGTGTGTCGGTCGGCCTCACGGTCGGCCGCGCACCGAGGCGGGCCGTCGCGGCTGTTTACTTTGAACAAATTAGAGTGCTCAAAGCGGGCTAACACTTGCCTGAATATTGTACGCATGGAATAATAGAATAGGACCTCGGTTCTGTTTTGTTGGCTTTCTGATACCAGAGGTAATGATTAATAGGGACGACTGGGGGCATTCGTATTGAGACGTTAGAGGTGAAATTCTTGGATCGTCGCAAGACGGACTAAAGCGAAAGCATTTGCCAAAGGTGTTTTCATTAATCAAGAACGAAAGTTAGAGGTTCGAAGGCGATTAGATACCGCTGTAGTTCTAACCATAAATGATGCCAGCCAGCGATCCGCCGAAGTTTCATAATTTTAACCCGGTGGGCAGCTCCCGGGAAACCAAAGCTTTCGGGCTCCGGGGGGAGTATGGTTGCAAAGCTGAAACTTAAAGGAATTGACGGAAGGGCACCACCAGGAGTGGAGCCTGCGGCTTAATTCGACTCAACACGGGAAAACTCACCAGGCCCGGACACTGGAAGGATTGACGGATTAACAGCTCTTTCTCGATTCGGTGGGTGGTGGTGCATGGCCGCTCTTAGTTGGTGGAGCGATTTGTCAGGTTAATTCCGGTAACGAACGTAACTCTAGCCTATTAAATAGACGTGCAACCGGTATCACGAGGGTCCGTGTGCGCGCGGCTTCGGCGTTCGCGCGTCGGGGTCGTGCGTTTCGCGGTCTTCACTACCGGCGTACAATGAAAATCTTCTTAGAGGGACCGGCGGTATATATAGCCGCACGAGATTGAGCAATAGCAGGTCTGTGATGCCCTTAGATGTCCTGGGCCGCACGCGCGCTACACTGAAGGGATCAGCGTGTCCTCCTTGGCCTAACGGCCCGGGTAACCCGATGAAACCCCTTCGTGATAGGGATTGGGGTTTGCAATTCTCCCCCATGAACGAGGAATTCCTAGTAAAAGCGAGTCACCAGCTCGCGTTGATTGCGTCCCTGCCCTTTGTACACACCGCCCGTCGCTACTACCGATGGATGATTTGGTGAGGTCTTCGGACTGGTGCGCGGAAGCTCTCACGGGCATCCGACGCGTCGGAAAGTTTGACCGAATTTGATCATTTAGAGGAAGTAAAAGTCGTAACAAGGTTTCCGTAGGTGAACCTGCGGAAGGATCATTTCCTGTGTTTAATGTTTGCGCTTTCCATGATATGAAATATTATTATGAAACAAAACATATATTATACATATATACCATAATCGAACGAATGCTAAATTACTGCGTCGGAGATCGCCCAAGGGCGCCGATGCGAACCGAGAACCGCCGGCGTCGAGCGGAGGAGGGCTTCGTCCTCTATCCGCTCGTCCGGTGAAATTTTACCCGTCGCCGTGAAGGCGGCGGTACAAAATTAATCTTTTTGTCGAATGGAATTATAAACATTTCGAAAACGCAAACCAAATTGTAAAAACCGAAAACTAAAACGTATCTATTTATGTTTGTTATCATTATTACCCTGAACGGCGGATCACTCGGCTCGTGGGTCGATGAAGAACGCAGCTAAATGCGCGTCAGAGTGTGAACTGCAGGACACATGAGCATCGACATTTCGAACGCACATTGCGGTCCGAGCAAGACGTAGTTTGTCGACGGACCACTCCTGTTTGAGGGTCGCGCACACAATGCGACCAGACTGTTCTCTCGCCCCCGTCCTCGGACGGGGGCGCGCAGAGCGAGCGTTGCCGGCGTCGCCGGGGCCCGCGCGCGTCGTCTCCTCGGAGACGCGCGCCGGGACCTCGGCGTCCGGTTAAATTTGACGAAGTGCTCTCTCGATGCGCGCGATTTCCGCTTGCGTTATACCAAACGCGGAGGAACGCGTGCGAGCCTTGAGCTAGCGACGACGCTGAAAACTGGGCAGTCTACCGCGCGAGCGGTCGGCTGTCCGGGGCGATCTTCGCGCTCTCGGCCGCGCGCACCTCCGCGGACGCTCGTCGGTTTCGCGCCCGCTTGACAGAGTCTGCACGGGCGAGAATACGCGCACACTTGCTTTGCGTACTTCTCGAATTTATAAAATTTTTGTTGTCGACCTCAAATCAGGAGAGATCACCCGCCGAACTTAAGCATATCAGTAAGCGGAGGAAAAGAAACTAACGAGGATTCCCCGAGTAGCGGCGAGCGAAACGGGAAGAGCCCAGCGCTGAATCCTGCGGCCCCGGCGGGCCGCCGGGAAATGTAGCGTTCGGGAGGAGAGTTATACATACACGCGCGGTCATTAGTCACGGCTGCCTGTCCAAGTTCATCTTGAACGGGGCCCGCTTACCCGCAGAGGGTGCCAGGCCCGTGGTGACGGTAGCCGGCCGCGACGGTCTCTCTCCCTAGAGTCGGGTTGCTTGAGAGTGCAGCCCTAAGTGGGTGGTAAACTCCATCTAAGGCTAAATACTACCACGAGACCGATAGCGAACAAGTACCGTGAGGGAAAGTTGAAAAGAACTTTGAAGAGAGAGTTAAAGAGTACGTGAAACCGTTCAGGGGTAAACCTGTGGAACTCAAACGAGCGAACGGGGAGATTCATCGTGTCTTCCGTCGGGGCTCGCGCCTCGCGCAAACCTTCGCCTTCGGCTTTCGGGTCGGGGCGGTGGGTGCGCGGGTGCGCCGTCAGGCTCCCGGAGCGCGTGCACTTCTCCCTTAGTATAACACCGCGACCCGTCGCGCCGCGGTCGAATGCGCCGTGCGGTTGACCCGTCTCGCTCTGCGAGGCGGAGCCGCGGTGTCCACGGCCGCGGCGTACATTACGCAGCGACGGTAGAGAACGAGGATCGCGTCCGCCCCTCGCGGGCGTCCGTCGCGCTGCAGCGGCGTCCTTCGCGTGGCCCCCGGCGTCTAGTGCGTCGCGGGTGTCGCGCGTCGGGTGTCCGTCGTTAGCGGCGCGCTCTCGGACGGGACGCGTCCCGGTCGGCGGTGGTTTTGTTT
>NW_028301467.1:0-5000 GCF_061612785.1 Hesperophylax consimilis | reverse complement strand
TTAATGACTTCATATCACTTTTTCAATGTGTGTTCTGTTGTCATTGTGGTGATTTATCATGCAACCTGATTGCATTTATCGATTTTCTTTTAATTTTAATTAATTTATTTATTTATTTATTTCATCGACACTCGTGGCGGTTTTCGATAAACTTAGTGTGGCTTTCTTCAGTCGCCCTATGTATTATGATTATATATAAAATTTATGATCAATATGGTTCCATGCTAACTCAACACGGTGACTGTTCAACACACTTTTAAAAAGTGATATAGAATCATTAAAAACGATGATTTGTTTAAACCTAACCTAACCTAACCTTACCTAACCTAACCTAACCTAACCCAACCTAACCTAACCTGACCTAACCTAACCTACTTAACCCAGTAAAAAAAAGTTTTTGATTCATCACTTTCCATGACTTTACATAACTTTTTAAATATGTGATGAATTATCATTTTGATGATTTATCCGGTCGCCGATCAATATAATATAGAAACCCAACTTACGACTTGTAGTATGATATCGAAAAAAGAAATCAATTCACAAACCTTTCTTCTTTTTTTTCGTCTTTTGATGAGTTCAAAACATTGTAGACGATAGATGGCGTAGCGGTTTCGGGGAAAATTAGGTTTTTTGTTATTATTCTTCTTATGCTGTGTACCTAAGTGTCATATTTATGTGTGAATAAAAATTATAAATAATAATAATAGTAATTATTTATTTTTTGGAATAACTTTACTGAGTAAAACCTAATATTGTAATATTTAATTATCGAAGATAATATTAGCGAATTCTAAAAGAAAATCTGAAAGAGAAAAATCACCAAAATAATAAAAAAAAAAAAAATCAGTCCTAGATGTGACCGTATCCTTTTCTGATTTTTCTGTTTCAGATTTTCGTTTAGAAATCGGTAATATTGTCTTCGATAATTAATAAATTAAATAAATCATTTTCGTCAGGAGGTGAGGGAATGCAATTCAGAGCGGCGGGCGCGGGTAAAGCGCGGGAGTAACTGGAACGCACTTAACGGCCCTCAAAGTGTTTTCAAAATTTTCTTATTTAAAAATAAAATATTTATTTTTTTTAAATTTCAGAATCGAACTCATAACGTCATTTTTAGTGTAGAATAATAAATTTAGCCGCGGTTCGGTGCAGCGGGGCCGGCGATGAGTGGGATCTGATATCGAGTAGCGGCCGCGGGTGGACGGCGGGAGTAACTGCGACGCACCCGATGACGCCATTTGCCCCGGGCACGGTGTGATTTAAAAGAAAAAAAAAAAAAAAAAAACTTTTTTTTTGACGTATTTTATTTCAGAATCTAATTCGGAACGCCATTCTTAGTGTAGAATATTAAATTTAAAGGTTTCGGGAGCATTGGGACCGGAGCTGACAAGATCTCATTTCGGATGATAGCCGCGGGTAAACGGCGGGAGTAAACGGGCCGCACTTAATGGCCCTCAATGTGAAATTGTAATTTATTTATTTTTATAGATTTTTATTTCGGAATCTAATTCGGAACGTCATTCTTGCAGCGTAGAATAAAAAATTTAAATGTTACGGGAGCATTGGGACCGGAGCGGAGCTGAGAGGATCTCATTTCGGGTGGTAGCCGCGGGTAAACGGCGGGAGTAAACGGGCCGCACTTAATGGCCCTCAGTGTGAAAATGTTTATTTTTTAGTTTTCTTATCATGTATGTATGTATGTATGTATGTATGTATGTATGTATGTATGTATGTATAATTTAACATTTCGATAGTGAGAAGACGTGAGCGACGAGGGTAAATTTATTTTTTCGAGACCGAGCGTGAGCAGTCGGGCAGACGGCCGGAGATGAGGCGACGCGGCTCGCGCTACTGCGGCCGGTTCCGCGAGAGGCCCGACCGCCCGGGCGTCCGTCTGAGCGCAGTCGAGGAGTCGGAGCGGGCGCATCGCGGTCTGTAATAGTCGGTGAATTTGTTTTATTCGAATCCCTTTTAAAATCGTTTTCTTACTATGTATGTATGTATGTATGTATGTATGTATGTACTTATGTATAAATATACAAAAATCTCTTCACTTTATATGTTTTGTTATGATTTTTTTTTTCTCCTATTTACATATGTTTTAAAAGTAAAATTTTATTATTATTTTTTTACACTTCACAGACGAGTGTTTTTGGACTCTTGTAGAGGTAAAAATGTTAATTTTTAATTGAATATATTTTTAAAAAATGTACGTGTAAATATGAATTTATTTGATTTAATTTCAATGTCGTCTATTAAGTTTTCTTTTTTTTTTAACTCAACAGAATAAATGATATAATATAACAATTCTAAAATGTTGCCTAGTCTTGTGGGTGCCGGGTGAATTTACTTTATGTATCAGGTTAGGTTAGGTTAGGTTAGGTTAGGTTAGGTTAGGTTAGGTTAGGTTAGGTTAGGTTAGGTTAGGTTAGGTTAGGTTAGGTTAGGTTAGGTTAGGTTAGGTTAGGTTAGGTTAGGTTAGGTTAGGTTAGGTTGGGTTAGTGTAGGTTAGGTTAGGTTAGGTTAGGTTAGGTTAGGTTAGGTTAGGTTAGGTTAGGTTAGGTTAGGTTAGGTTAGGTTAGGTTAGGTTAGGTTTGGTTAGGTTAGGTTAGGTTAGGTTAGGTTAGGTTAGGTTAGGTTAGGTTAAGTTAGGTTTGGTTAGGTTAGGTTAGGTTAGGTTTGGTTAGGTTAGGTTAGGTTAGGTTGGGTTAGGTTAGGTTAGGTTAGGTTAGGTTAGGTTAGGTTAGGTTAGGTTAGGTTAGGTTAGGTTAGGTTAGGTTAGGTTAGGTTAGGTTAGGTTAGGTTAGGTTAGGTTAGGTTAGGTCAGGTCAGGTTAGGTGCGATTACAATTTTTGCAAATAGATAAATTGACAAAAATTTTTGCCATTAAAATTTATGCCAATAAAATTTTCTGCCAATAAAATTTGATGCCAATAAAATTTGATGCCAATAAAATTTTCTGCCAATATAATTTTATGCCAATAAAATTTTAGGCCAATAAAATTTTCTGCCAATAAAATTTGATGCCAATAAAATCTTCTGCCAATATAATTTTATGCCAATAAAAATTTTTTGCCAATACTTATTAGCAAAAAATTGATCTTTGTCAATGGAATTTAAATTTAAAAAAGTAAAATAAATACAAAACAATACAAGAACAACACGTCAACTCAACAGAGATCAAATGGGAAAATAATTCACCGACTCCAGATATTTTCATATCGGAGGGTTCGGCTCGGTAGAACTCCTAACGGGGCCTATAAATAAATCCTACAGATCCCTCAACATAAACATTTAAAAAAATCTTTTGTTATCCTACATGTATTCAAAATGACCGACTTTTGCATCTTTATATATAAATTTTTTGATAGATCTAATACGCCTAAATTTTTAATAAGAGAGCTAGGTATAATGCCGGTAGCCGAAATAACGAATGGTAATATTTTTATAGTCTGAGAATGCCAAATTCTTTTTTTCTCATTTCCTAAATCTGTGTATTTTCTTATTTTTTCACTAACAGATTTTTGAATATTACAGGAATTCGGAATAGCGACATCGATGATATAAGTTATTTTTAAAAATTTTGTCATGTAAAACTATATCGGTTCTATTATGACTAATCGCTCGATCTGTTAGTTATATATTTAGTTAGTTATGTTAGTTATTTATTATTATTATTATTATATCTATGTTAAGTTTTTATTTTTATTTGAAATATGTTCTTATTGTGTAAATTTGAAATAACTACGTACCTCTGTATTAAGTTTTTTTAAACTCACCGGGAACGGTCGGTCGGTATCATCGATTAAATGAAATAATTTAAAATTTCCAAAATGCGAATACGAAAGTAAGTGACGAGAGTAAATTTATTTACCGAGACCGAGCGCCTTGTGCCCGGTTTCGCGAGCCGCCCGAGGCCCGACGGCCCGGCCGCCTGCGCGCCTTCGAGGGGTCGGAGCGGGCGCATCGCGCTCGGCGCCGTCCCGAGCGAGAACGCGACCCGGCACAGCTTTGTGCCCGCCGAGTGTGGCGGGCTCTCGATGCACGGCGTTCGCAAACTGCGGCGGCCTATCGGTCGTGTCGGCGGTGTTATTTGCGAGAAACTACGTGACGCCCGCTTCTGCGCGGCGTTCGCGCTCATGTTTTGACTCTGGAGTTCCGCGCGAGCAGAATTTTCAAAAGCAAAGGCGGAGGATTTTATCCCCGTCTCACTGTTGCCTCGCCAAAGGCGTGCGCTTTCGGTGTACACGTTTTACGAATGGGAATTATAAATCGGACGATAGCGTCGTCGCGGGTGCGGTCTCTCTCTCTCGGGCGGGAGCCGTCCTACGCGCGCTTTCTTCGTTTGAAGCAAAAATTTTCCCGCGGAGCTTTCGTCTAGCGACGGTCGCCGAGCGGGAGAATATAGCGGTACGCATAATGAGCGTGACTCGTGCGGGTGACTCCGTCGCGTGTTCTTTAACGCCGTGTTGTCCGCGCCCTCTACGCGAGGGCGGGCCTCTGTCGTTCGGAGGATTAAAAACCCTCCGACGGTGGTGCAGCTCCCTGGTTGATCCTGCCAGTAATCATATGCTTGTCTCAAAGACTAAGCCATGCAAGTCTCAGTAAAAGCCGAATTAAGGTGAAACCGCGAATGGCTCAATATATCAGTTTTGGTTCCTTAGATCGTACACGGTTACTTGGATAACTGTGGCAATTCTAGAGCTAATACATGCAAACGAGGTTCTGACCGGTAACGGGAGGAATGCTTTTATTAGATCAAAAACCAATCGGCGGCGGGGTTCGCGCCCCGTCCGTCGCCATTCGAGATGACTCTAGATAACTTTGAGCTGATCGCACGGTCTAGCACCGGCGACGCATCTTTCAAATGTCTGCCTTATCAACTGTCGATGGTAGTTTATGCGACTACCATGGTTGTCACGGGTAACGGGGAATCAGGGTTCGATTCCGGAGAGGGAGCCTGAGAAACGGCTACCACATCCACGGAAGGCAGCAGG
>NW_028301466.1:0-29905 GCF_061612785.1 Hesperophylax consimilis | reverse complement strand
CCCTTCAAATTTGTCAAATCGTCGTTAAACAGTGAAAATACCAGAAAAACCTTATAAGAGCGTTAAATCGTCGTAAAACAGTGAAAATACCAGAACCACCTTATAAGATCGTTAAATCGTCTAAAACCGCTGTAAAATATAGAAAAACCATTAAAAAGTGTTAAATCGTCGTATTACACTGAATCATTGAAAAACACTTAAAATTTGTCAAACCGTCGTAAAACAGTGAAAATTTCAGATAAACCTTACAAGAGCGTTTTATCGTCGTAAAACAGTGAAAATACCAGAAAAACCTTATAAGAGCGTTAAATCGTCGTAAAACAGTGAAAATACCAGAAAAACCTTATAAGAGCGTTAAATCATCATAAAACGCTGTAAAATATAGAAAAACCATTAAAAAGTGATAAATCGTCGTATTACACTAATAATCATTGAAAAACCATAAAAATTTGTCAAACCGTCGTAAAACAGTGAAAATACCAGATAAACCTTACAAGAGCGTTTTATCGTCGTAAAACAGTGAAAATACCAGAAAAACCTTATAAGAGCGTTAAATCGTCGTAAAACAGTGAAAATACCAAATAAACCTTATAAGAGCGTTAAATCGTCTTAAAACGCTGTAAAATATAGAAAAACCATTAAAAAGTGTTTGATCGTCGTATTTCACTGAAAAACATTAAAAAACTCTTACAATTTGTCACATTGTCGCAAAACAGTGAAAATACCACAAAAACCTTATACGAGCGTTTAATCGTCGTGAAACAGTGAAAATACCAGAAAAACCTAAGAAGAGCGTCAAATCGTCGTAAAACAGTGAAAATACCAGAAAAACCTAAGAAGAGCGTCAAATCGTCGTAAAACAGTGAAAATACCAGAAAAACCTTATAAGAGCGTTAAATCGTCTTAAACAGTGTAAATACCAGAAAAACCTAAGAAGAGCGTCAAATCGTCGTAAAACAGTTAAAATACCAGAAAAACCTTATAAGAGCGTTAAATCATCTTAAAACGCTGTAAAATATAGAAAAACCCTTAAAAAGTGATAAATCGTCGTATTACACTAATAATCATTGAAAAACCCTAAGCATTTGTCAAATCGTCAAAAAAACAGTGAAAATACCAGAAAAACCTAATAAGAGCGTTAAATCGTCCTCAAACGCTGTAAAATATAGAAAAACCATTAAAAAGTGTTATATCGTCGTATTACACTAAAAATCATTGAAAAACCCTTCAAATTTGTCAAATCGTCGTTAAACAGTGAAAATACCAGAAAAACCTTAAAAGAGCGTTAAATCGTCGTAAAACAGTGAAAATACCAGAACAACCTTATAAGAGCGTTAAATCGTCTAAAAACGCTGTAAAATATAGAAAAACCATTAAAAAGTGTTAAATCGTCGTATTACACTAAAAATCATTGAAAAACACTTAAAATTTGTCAAACCGTCGTAAAACAGTGAAAATTTCAGATAAACCTTACAAGAGCGTTTTATCGTCGTAAAACAGTGAAAATACCAGAAAAACCTTATAAGAGCGTTAAATCGTCGTAAAACAGTTAAAATACCAGAAAAACCTTATAAGAGCGTTAAATCGTCGTAAAACAGTGAAAATACCAGAAAAACCTTATAAGAGCGTTAATTTGTCTTAAAACGCTGTAAAATATAGAAAAACCATTAAGAAGTGTTAAATCGTCGTATTAAACTAAAAATCGTTGAAAAACCCTTAATATTTGTCAAATCGTCGTTAAACAGTGAAAATTTCAGATAAACCTTACAAGAGCGTCAAATCGTCGTAAAACATTGTAAAAACCAGAAAAACCTTATAAGAGCGATAAATCGTCGTAAAACAGTGAAAATACCAGAAAAACCTTATAAGAGCGTTAAATCGTCGTAAAACAGTGTAAATACCAGAAAAACCTTATAAGAGCGTCAAGTCGTCTTTAAACAGTGGAAATACCAGAAAAACCTTATAAGAGCGTTAAATCGACGTAAAACAGTTAAAATACCAGAAAAACCTTATAAGAGCGTTAAATCATCTTAAAACGCTGTAAAATATAGAAAAACCATTAAAAAGTGATAAATCGTCGTATTGCACTAATAATCATTGAAAAACCCTAAAAATTTGTCAAATCGTCGTAAAACAGTGAAAATACCAGAAAAACCTTATAAGAGCGTTAAATCGACGTAAAACAGTTAAAATACCAGAAAAACCTTATAAAAGCGTTAAATCATCTTACAACGCTGTAAAATATAGAAAAACCATTAAAAAGTGATAAATCGTCGTATTACACTAATAATCACTGAAAAACCCTAAAAATTTGTCAAATCGTTGTATTACAGTGAAAATACCAGAACAATCTTATAAGAGCGTTAAATCGTCTAAAAACGCTGTAAAATATAGAAAAACCATTAAAAAGTGTTAAATCGTCGTATTACACTAAAAATCATTGAAAAACTCTTAAAATTTGTCAAACCGTCGTAAAACAGTGAAAATACCAGATAAACCTTACAAGAGCGTTTTATCGTCGTAAAACAGTGAAAATACCAGAAAAACCTTATAAGAGCGTTAATCGTCGTAAAACAGTGTAAATACCAGAAAAACCTTATAAGAGCGTCAAGTCGTCGTCAAACAGTGAAAATACCAGAAAAACCTTATAAGAGCGTTAAATCGACGTAAAACAGTGAAAATACCTGAAAAACCTAATAAGAGCGTCAAATCGTCGTAAAACAACGTAAAAACCAGAAAAACCTTATAAGTCGTAAAACAGTGAAAATACCAGAAAAACCTTATAAGAGCGTTAAATCATCTTAAAAAGCTGTAAAATATAGAAAAACCATTAAAAAGTGATAAATCGTCGTATAACACTAATAATCATTGAAAAACCCTAAAAATTTGT
This sequence comes from Hesperophylax consimilis, assembly GCF_061612785.1. Taxonomy (NCBI): domain Eukaryota; kingdom Metazoa; phylum Arthropoda; class Insecta; order Trichoptera; family Limnephilidae; genus Hesperophylax; species Hesperophylax consimilis. Next base: position 27,015 of record NW_028301466.1, on the reverse strand, counting down.
CAAATCGTCGTAAAACAGTGAAAATACCAGATAAACCTTATAAGAGCGTTAAATCGTCTTAAAACACTGTAAGATATAGAAAAACCATTAAAAAGTGTTAAATCGTCGTATTAGACTAAAAATCATTGAAAAACCCTAAAAAATTGTCAAATCGTCGTTAAACAGTGTAAATACCAGAAAAACCTTATAAGAGCGTCAAATCGTCGTTAAACAGTGAAAATACCAGAGAAACCTTATAAGAGCGTTAAATCGACGAAAAACAGTGAAAATACCAGAAAAACCTTATACGAGCGTTAAATCGACGTAAAACAGTGAAAATACCAGAAAAACCTTATAAGAGCGTTAAATCGTCGCAAAACAGTGAAAATACCAGAAAAACCTTATAAGAGCGTTAAATCGTCGTAAAACAGTGTAAATACCAGAAAAACCTTACAAGAGCGTTTTATCGTCGTAAAACAGTGAAAATACCAGAAAAACCTTATAAGAGCGTTAAATCGTCGTAAAACAGTGAAAATACCAGAAAAACCTTATAAGAGCGTAAAATCGTCGTAAAACAGTGTAAATACCAGAAAAACCTTATAAGAGCGTCAAGTCGTCGTTAAACAGTGAAAATACCAGAAAAACCTTATAAGAGCGTTAAATTGTCGTAAAACAGTGAAAATACCAGAAAAACCTTATAAGAGCTTTAAATCATCTTAAAACGCTGTAAAATATAGAAAAACCATTAAAAAGTGATAAATCGTCGTATTACACTAATAATCATTGAAAAACCCTAAAAATTTGTCAAATCGTCGTAAAACAGTGAAAATACCAGAACAACCTTAAAAGAGCGTTAAATCGTCTAAAAACGCTGTAAAATATAGAAAAACCATTAACTAACTAACTAACTAACTAACCATCACGCCGTTTCCCCGCAGGGGTAGGCAGAGAGGACGGACCGCCAAACAACTCGGTCTTGGCACACACTCCTTGCCTCATTCACATTCATACATCGTCTCATACATACTCTTCTATTATTCTGACTCTTGACATGGCCCGACTCGAGTATCTGATTCACTTGATCGTGCCATGTCTTCCTCGGGCGTCCCCGACTTCTGCTACCATTCACATTTGCATCATATATCCTCCTTACACTCCTATCTTCGCTCATTCGCTCTACATGCCCAAACCATCTAAGCGTCCCTTTCTTAATCTTACTCATTACGCTTACATCAGCCTTGCACTCTTTGCGGATCTCCACATTCCTCACACGATCAAACATGGTTTTACCACACATACGCCTCAGGGATCTCATTTCAACAGCATTTAATCTACTTTCATCCTTTCTTTGCCAGTTCCATGCCTCACTTCCATACATCAAGGTAGGTACCAGCACTCCGTTGTGGACTGCTAACTTCGCTTCTTTGGACAATTTTTTGTTAGCGCCTACGGCGTTTAGTCCTCCATTAACGGAATTACCTGCATTTACCCTTCTTTCGATATCTCTGTCAGCCTTCCCATCTCTCGTAAACATACTTCCTAAATACACAAACTCATCCACCTGCTCCAAGTATTCCCCATTCACAATTATATTGCACACTGTTTTCGTACTCTCTCTTTCAAACACCATTACTTTAGACTTACTTACATTCATCATTAACTCATTCTTCATGCATACTTCGTTCATCCTAGACACGAGAGACTGTAGATCATCTACACTATTAGCAATCAGCACCGCATCATCAGCATACAACAGGCAACATACTTTAAAATTATTCAAATTCGCGCCCAATCCCACCTCTTTCAATTCTTGCATACAATTATCCATGTATAGATTGAATAACCACGGTGACATTACGCAGCCTTGTTTAACACCTTTTGTGATATCAAACCACCCCGTAAAACCACCGTTTACCCTAACACATGCAACGCTTCCCTCATACAGAGACGCAATTGCCTGAATCAGATTCGTATTCACTCCATACTTGGACAACACCTTCCATAGCTTTTTCCTGTCGACTCGGTCGTATGCTTTTTGTAAATCTACAAAGGCACAGAAAAGTTTCTGGTTTTTTGCCAGAAACTTCTCAGTGAGCATACGCAATGAGAAGATCTGGTCCATGCACCCCCTTCCACTCATGAAAGCACCTTGCACATCCCATATTTTATCCTTTGTTTCCTTTCTTACTCTTTCAATCAAAATTCTACCATACAGCTTGCCAACTGAACTAAGCAGGCTAATAGCCCTATGATTCCCACATTCCATACGTGACCCTTTACCTTTGTATAATGGCATGATCACAGCCCTTCTCCAATCTAAAGGCGTGTAACCCTCCTTTAAACATTGGTTAAAAAGATTGCACAACCATGTGAGAATTACACGGCTACCTCCTTTAAAATATTCAGCAGCAATATTGTCAAACCCAACAGCCTTACCATTCTTCATACATTTAATCGAGCTTTCTATCTCATCCATGCTAATTTCGGTAACATTCACTCCATCGTCATTCATATCTGATTCGCCACTGGAATCACTGTCATTCACTTCGCTTTCGAAGACTTCCTCGAAATAATTCATCCATCTCTCTTTTATTTTTTCCTCATTCGTCAACATTTTTCCATCTTTTGATTTTATCACTTTCATGCTTCCGTTTTCTGGGCCACTCCGGGACCTTTTGACTTCTTTCCAAAACAACTTAATGTTTTCTTGGAAATGGTTTGTCATTTTCATTCCTTCTTCCTCTTCCAGGCGTTTCTTTCGTTCTTTCACTCCAACTCTTACTTTTTTCTTACATTCCTTATATACTTCTTTCGCTCGATACTTCTCTTCGCTGGAAGCACTGCCAGCCGCAATCAGACACAACCATGCTTTCTTCTTTTCTGAGACCAGTGCTTTAATCTCATCATCCCACCATGCATCACCTTTCTTCCTACCTTGCGTACTTATTCCACAAACCTCCCTAGCAGATTCACAAAGACACACTTTTATGTGGTTCCATGTTTCGTCTATGCTTAGACCATCCATTTCCTTCGCATTCAATCTTATCTCTGCACAATTCACATACTTACTTCTCACATTATCGTTTTGCAGTTTTTCTATTTTGACTCTTGTCGGAGCTGGTACCGTTTTCACTTTAGAGCGCCAACCGCGAAAGAGGTTTACTCTCGACAATACAAGAAAGTGGTCAGTTTCGACCTCAGCCCCTCTGAAAACTCTTGTGTCCTCGGTAACAGCTCTCAACCTAGAGTCAATTACTACAAAATCAATAATTGACCTCTCATTTCCTCTTTCCCACGTATATTGGTGGATACCTTTATGATCGAAGAAAGTATTCGACACAAACAGGTTCCACTCTAAACATACTTCAAGCATTCTGTTCCCGTTGTCATTCGTTCTTTTATCCCCAAACATACCTAAGACCGAATCAAATCCGTCACGTCTAATTCCCACCCACCCATTCAAATCGCCTGCCATTATAATCCTTTCGTTCATATTTTTTAGTCTCATTACAACATTCACACCAGTCCAAAAATCATCTTTCACTTCATCGCTTTCAGAATTAACAGGGGCGTAGCAAATAACAAGAAACACCCTTGTCAAACCGATTTTAAATCTGATCCACATTATTCTCGGACTTACACATTCATACTGCAACATACATTCAATCATTCTGGGAGACAGTAGCGCTGCAACACCTTGACAAGCCCTCTCCGTATCTGGTCTCCCAGACCAAATGACGAGCCTATCATTATGCTGCATTGTACCGCTACCTTTTTTCATACTCTCTGTTATACAAAGTACGTCCAAACATTTGCTCACCATAGTATCACACAGTTCGTTCATCTTTCTTTCCATTCCTCCTCTAATGTTCCATGTACCAATTCGACATTGATCACGTTCCGTCCTCCTCTTTGCGCCACCGAAGGGTTGGCGATGTGATGGATAGCGAACCTCATCGACAGACAAAAACCATTAAAAAGTGTTAAATCGTCGTATTACACTAAAAATCATTGAAAAACCCTTAAAATTTGTCAAACCGTCGTAAAACAGTGAAAATACCAGATCAACCTTACAAGAGCGTTAAATCGTCGTAAAACAGTGAAAATACCAGAAAAACCTTATAAGAGCGTTTTATCGTCGTAAAACAGTGAAAATACCAGAAAAACCTTAGAAGAGCGTTAAATCGTCGTTAAACAGTGTAAATACCAGAAAAACCTTAGAAGAGCGTTAAATCGTCGTTAAACAGTGTTAATACCAGAAAAACCTTAGAAGAGCGTTGAATCGTCGTTAAACAGTGTTAATACCAGAAAAACCTTAGAAGAGCGTCAAATCGTCGTAAAACAGTGAAAATACCAGAACAACCTTAAAAGAGCGTTAAATCGTTTAAAAACGCTGTAAAATATAGAAAAACCATTAAAAAGTGTTAAATCGTCGTATTACACTAAAAATCATTGAAAAACCCTTAAAATTTGTCAAACCGTCGTAAAACAGTGAAAATACCAGATCAACCTTACAAGAGCGTTTTATCGTCGTAAAACAGTGAAAATACCAGAAAAACCTTATAAGAGCGTTAAATCGTCGTAAAACAGTGAAAATACCAGAAAAACCTTATAAGAGCGTAAAATCGTCGTAAAACAGTGTAAATACCAGAAAAACCTTATAAGAGCGTCAAGTCGTCGTTAAACAGTGAAAATACCAGAAAAACCTTATAAGAACGTTAAATCGTCGTAAAACAGTGAAAATACCAGAAAAACCTAATAAGAGCGTTAAATCGTCGTAAAACAGTGTAAATACCAGAAAAACCTTATAAGAGCGTCAAGTCGTCGTTAAACAGTGAAAATACCAGAAAAACCTTATAAGAGCGTTAAATCGTCGTAAAACAGTGAAAATACCAGAAAAACCTTAAAAGAGCGTTACATCGTCGTAAAACAGTGAAAATACCAGAAAAACCTTATAAGAGCGTTTTATCGTCGTAAAACAGTGAAAATACCAGAAAAACCTTAGAACAGCGTTAAATCGTCGTTAAACAGTGTAAATACCAGAAAAACCTTAGAAGAGCGTTAAATCGTCGTTAAACAGTGTAAATACCAGAAAAACCTTAGAAGAGCGTTAAATCGTCGTTAAACAGTGTTTACCAGAAAAACCTTAGAAGAGCGTTAAATCGACGTAAAACAGTTAAAATACCAGAAAAAACTTATAAGAGCGTTAAATCATCTAAAAACGCTGTAAAATATAGAAAAACCATTAAAAAGTGATAAATCGTCGTATTACACTAATAATCATTGAAAAACCCCTCAAAATTTGTCAAATCGTCGTAAAACAGTGAAAATACCAGAACAACCTTAAAAGAGCGTTAAATCGTCTAAAAACGCTGTAAAATATAGAAAAACCATTAAAAAGTGTTAAATCGTCGTATTACACTAAAAATCATTGAAAAACCCTTAAAATTTGTCAAACCGTCGTAAAACAGTGAAAATACCAGAAAAACCTTATAAGAGCTTTAAATCGTCGTAAAACAGTGAAAATACCAGAAAAACCTAATAAGAGCGTAAAATCGTCGTAAAACAGTGTAAATACCAGAAAAACCTTATAAGAGCGTCAAGTCGTCGTTAAACAGTGAAAATACCAGAAAAACCTTATAAGAGCGTTAAATCGTCGTAAAACAGTGAAAATACCAGAAAAACCTAATAAGAGCGTTAAATCGTCGTAAAACAGTGTAAATACCAGAAAAACCTTATAAGAGCGTCAAGTCGTCGTTAAACAGTGAAAATACCAGAAAAACCTTATAAGAGCGTTAAATCGTCGTAAAACAGTGAAAATACCAGAAAAACCTTATAAGAGCGTTAAATCGTCGTAAAACAGTGAAAATACCAGAAAAACCTTAAAAGAGCGTTAAATCGTCGTAAAACAGTGAAAATACCAGAAAAACCTTATAAGAGCGTTTTATCGTCGTAAAACAGTGAAAATACCAGAAAAACCTTAGAAGTGCGTTAAATCGTCGTTAAACAGTGTAAATACCAGAAAAACCTTAGAAGAGCGTTAAATCGTCGTTAAACAGTGTAAATACCAGAAAAACCTTAGAAGAGCGTTAAATCGTCGTTAAACAGTGTTAATACCAGAAAAACCTTAGAAGAGCGTTAAATCGACGTAAAACAGTTAAAATACCAGAAAAACCTTATAAGAGCGTTAAATCATCTAAAAACGCTGTAAAATATAGAAAAACCATTAAAAAGTGATAAATCGTCGTATTACACTAATAATCATTGAAAAACCCTAAAAATTTGTCAAATCGTCGTAAAACAGTGAAAATACCAGAACAACCTCATAAGAGCGTTAAATCGTCTTAAAACGCTGTAAAATATAGAAAAACCATTAAAAAGTGTTAAATCGTCGTATTACACTAAAAATCATTGAAAAACCCTTAAAATTTGTCAAACCGTCGTAAAACAGTGAAAATACCAGAAAAACCTTATAAGAGCTTTAAATCATCTTAAAACGCTGTAAAATATAGAAAAACCATTAAAAAGTGATAAATCGTCGTATTACACTAATAATCATTGAAAAACCCTAAAAAATTTTCAAATCGTCGTAAAACAGTGAAAATACCAGAACAACCTTAAAAGAGCGTTAAATCGTCTAAAAACGCTGTAAAATAGAGAAAAACCATTAAAAAGTGTTAAATCGTCGTATTACACTAAAAATCATTGAAAAACCCTTAAAATTTGTCAAACCGTCGTAAAACAGTGAAAATACCAGATCAACCTTACAAGAGCGTTTTATCGTCGTAAAACAGTGAAAATACCAGAAAAACCTTATAAGAGCGTTAAATCGTCGTAAAACAGTGAAAATACCAGAAAAACCTTATAAGAGCGTAAAATCGTCGTAAAACAGTGTAAATACCAGAAAAACCTTATAAGAGCGTCAAGTCGTCGTTAAACAGTGAAAATACCAGAAAAACCTTATAAGAACGTTAAATCGTCGTAAAACAGTGAAAATACCAGAAAAACCTAATAAGAGCGTTAAATCGTCGTAAAACAGTGTAAATACCAGAAAAACCTTATAAGAGCGTCAAGTCGTCGTTAAACAGTGAAAATACCAGAAAAACCTTATAAGAGCGTTAAATCGTCGTAAAACAGTGAAAATACCAGAAAAACCTTATAAGAGCGTTAAATCGTCGTAAAACAGTGAAAATACCAGAAAAACCTTAAAAGAGCGTTAAATCGTCGTAAAAAAGTGAAAATACCAGAAAAACCTTATAAGATCGTTTTATCGTCGTAAAACAGTGAAAATACCAGAAAAACCTTAGAAGAGCGTTAAATCGTCGTTAAACAGTGTAAATACCAGAAAAACCTTAGAAGAGCGTTAAATCGTCTAAAAACGCTGTAAAATATAGAAAAACCATTAAAAAGTGTTAAATCGTCGTATTACACTAAAAATCATTGAAAAACCCTTAAAATTTGTCAAACCGTCGTAAAACAGTGAAAATACCAGAAAAACCTTATAAGAGCTTTAAATCATCTTAAAACGCTGTAAAATATAGAAAAACCATTAAAAAGTGATAAATCGTCGTATTACACTAATAATCATTGAAAAACCCTAAAAATTTGTCAAATCGTCGTAAAACAGTGAAAATACCAGAACAACCTCATAAGAGCGTTAAATCGTCTAAAAACGCTGTAAAATATAGAAAAACCATTAAAAAGTGTTAAATCGTCGTATTACACTAAAAATCATTGAAAAACCCTTAAAATTTGTCAAACCGTCGTAAAACAGTGAAAATACCAGAAAAACCTTATAAGAGCTTTAAATCATCTTAAAACGCTGTAAAATATAGAAAAACCATTAAAAAGTGTAAAATCGTCGTATTACACTAAAAATCATTGAAAAACCCTTAAAATTTGTCAAACCGTCGTAAAACAGTGAAAATACCAGATCAACCTTACAAGAGCGTTTTATCGTCGTAAAACAGTGAGAATACCAGAAAAACCTTATAAGAGCGTTAAATCGTCGTAAAACAGTGAAAATACCAGAAAAACCTTATAAGAGCGTAAAATCGTCGTAAAACAGTGTAAATACCAGAAAAACCTTATAAGAGCGTCAAGTCGTCGTTAAACAGTGAAAATACCAGAAAAACCTTATAAGAGCGTTAAATCGTCGTAAAACAGTGAAAATACCAGAAAAACCTTAGAAGAGCGTTAAATCGTCGTTAAACAGTGTAAATACCAGAAAAACCTTAGAAGAGCGTTAAATCGTCGTTAAACAGTGTAAATACCAGAAAAACCTTAGAAGAGCGTTAAATCGTCGTTAAACAGTGTTTACCAGAAAAACCTTAGAAGAGCGTTAAATCGACGTAAAACAGTTAAAATACCAGAAAAACCTTATAAGAGCGTTAAATTATCTAAAAACGCTGTAAAATATAGAAAAATCATTAAAAAGTGATAAATCGTCGTTTTACACTAATAATCATTGAAAAACCCTAAAAAATTGTCAAATCGTCGTAAAACAGTGAAAATACCAGAACAACCTTAAAAGAGCGTTAAATCGTCTAAAAACGCTGTAAAATATAGAAAAACCATTAAAAAGTGTTAAATCGTCGTATTACACTAAAAATCATTGAAAAACCCTTAAAATTTGTCAAACCGTCGTAAAACAGTGAAAATACCAGATCAACCTTACAAGAGCGTTTTATCGTCGTAAAACAGTGAAAATACCAGAAAAACCTTATAAGAGCGTTAAATCGTCGTAAAACAGTGAAAATACCAGAAAAACCTTATAAGAGCGTAAAATCGTCGTAAAACAGTGGAAATACCAGAAAAACCTTATAAGAGCGTCAAGTCGTCGTTAAACAGTGAAAATACCAGAAAAACCTTAAAAGAGCGTTAAATCGTCGTAAAACAGTGAAAATACCAGAAAAACCTTATAAGAGCGTTAAATCGTCGTAAAACAGTGAAAATACCAGAAAAACCTTAAAAGAGCGTTAAATCGTCGTAAAACAGTGAAAATACCAGAAAAACCTTATAAGAGCGTTTTATCGTCGTAAAACAGTGAAAATACCAGAAAAACCTTAGAAGAGCGTTAAATCGTCGTTAAACAGTGTAAATACCAGAAAAACCTTAGAAGAGCGTTAAATCGTCGTAAAACAGTGAAAATACCAGAAAAACCTTATAAGAGCGTTAAATCGTCGTAAAACAGTGAAAATACCAGAAAAACCTAATAAGAGCGTTAAATCGTCGTAAAACAGTGTAAATACCTGAAAAACCTTATAAGAGCGTCAAGTCGTCGTTAAACAGTGAAAATACCAGAAAAACCTTATAAGAGCGTTAAATCGTCGTAAAACAGTGAAAATACCAGAAAAACCTTATAAGAGCGTTAAATCGTCGTAAAACAGTGAAAATACCAGAAAAACCTTAAAAGAGCGTTAAATCGTCGTAAAACAGTGAAAATACCAGAAAAACCTTATAAGAGCGTTTTATCGTCGTAAAACAGTGAAAATACCAGAAAAACCTTAGAAGAGCGTTAAATCGTCGTTAAACAGTGTAAATACCAGAAAAACCTTAGAAGAGCGTTAAATCGTCGTTAAACAGTGTAAATACCAGAAAAACCTTAGAAGAGCGTTAAATCGTCGTTAAACAGTGTTAATACCAGAAAAACCTTAGAAGAGCGTTAAATCGACGTAAAACAGTTAAAATACCAGAAAAACCTTATAAGAGCGTTAAATTATCTAAAAACGCTGTAAAATATAGAAAAACCATTAAAAAGTGATAAATCGTCGTATTACACTAATAATCATTGAAAAACCCTAAAAATTTGTCAAATCGTCGTAAAACAGTGAAAATACCAGAACAACCTCATAAGAGCGTTAAATCGTCTAAAAACGCTGTAAAATATAGAAAAACCATTAAAAAGTGTTAAATCGTCGTATTACACTAAAAATCATTGAAAAACCCTTAAAATTTGTCAAACCGTCGTAAAACAGTGAAAATACCAGAAAAATCTTATAAGAGCTTTAAATCATCTTAAAACGCTGTAAAATATAGAAAAACCATTAAAAAGTGTTAAATCGTCGTATTACACTAAAAATCATTGAAAAACCCTTAAAATTTGTCAAACCGTCGTAAAACAGTGAAAATACCAGATCAACCTTACAAGAGCGTTTTATCGTCGTAAAACAGTGAAAATACCAGAAAAACCTTATAAGAGCGTTAAATCGTCGTAAAACAGTGAAAATACCAGAAAAACCTTATAAGAGCGTAAAATCGTCGTAAAACAGTGTAAATACCAGAAAAACCTTATAAGAGCGTCAAGTCGTCGTTAAACAGTGAAAATACCAGAAAAACCTTATAAGAGCGTTAAATCGTCGTAAAACAGTGAAAATACCAGAAAAACCTAATAAGAGCGTTAAATCGTCGTAAAACAGTGAAAATACCAGAAAAACCTTATAAGAGCGTCAAGTCGTCGTAAAACAGTGAAAATACCAGAAAAACCTTATAAGAGCGTTAAATCGTCGTAAAACAGTGAAAATACCAGAAAAACCTTATAAGAGCGTTTAATCGTCGTAAAACAGTGAAAATACCAGAAAAACCTTAAAAGAGCGTTAAATCGTCGTAAAACAGTGAAAATACCAGAAAAACCTTATAAGAGCGTTTTATCTCCGTAAAACAGTGAAAATACCAGAAAAACCTTAGAAGAGCGTTAAATCGTCGTTAAACAGTGTAAATACCAGAAAAACCTTAGAAGAGCGTTAAATCATCGTTAAACAGTGTAAATACCAGAAAAACCTTAGAAGAGCGTTAAATCGTCGTTAAACAGTGTTAATACCAGAAAAACCTTATAAGAGCGTTAAATCATCTAAAAACGCTGTAAAATATAGAAAAACCATTAAAAAGTGATAAATCGTCGTATTACACTAATAATCATTGAAAAACCCTAAAAATTTGTCAAATCGTCGTAAAACAGTGAAAATACCAGAACAACCTCATAAGAGCGTTAAATCGTCTAAAAACGCTGTAAAATATAGAAAAACCATTAAAAAGTGTTAAATCGTCGTATTACACTAAAAATCATTGAAAAACCCTTAAAATTTGTCAAACCGTCGTAAAACAGTGAAAATACCAGAAAAACCTTATAAGAGCTTTAAATCATCTTAAAACGCTGTAAAATATAGAAAAACCATTAAAAGTGATAAATCGTCGTATTACACTAATAATCATTGAAAAACCCTAAAAATTTGTCAAATCGTCGTAAAACAGTGAAAATACCAGAACAACCTTAAAAGAGCGTTAAATCGTCTAAAAACGCTGTAAAATATAAAAAAAACCATTAAAAAGTGTTAAATCGTCGTATTACACTAAAAATCATTGAAAAACCCTTAAAATTTGTCAAACCGTCGTAAAACAGTGAAAATACCAGATCAACCTTACAAGAGCGTTTTATCGTCGTAAAACAGTGAAAATACCAGAAAAACCTTATAAGAGCGTTAAATCGTCGTAAAACAGTGAAAATACCAGAAAAACCTTATAAGAGCGTAAAATCGTCGTAAAACAGTGTAAATACCAGAAAAACCTTATAAGAGCGTCAAGTCGTCGTTAAACAGTGAAAATACCAGAAAAACCTTATAAGAGCGTTAAATCGTCGTAAAACAGTGAAAATACCAGAAAAACCTAATAAGAGCGTTAAATCGTCGTAAAACAGTGTAAATACCAGAAAAACCTTATAAGAGCGTCAAGTCGTCGTTAAACAGTGAAAATACCAGAAAAACCTTATAAGAGCGTTAAATCGTCGTAAAACAGTGAAAATACCAGAAAAACCTTATAAGAGCGTTAAATCGTCGTAAAACAGTGAAAATACCAGAAAAACCTTAAAAGAGCGTTAAATCGTCGTAAAAAAGTGAAAATACCAGAAAAACCTTATAAGATCGTTTTATCGTCGTAAAACAGTGAAAATACCAGTAAAACCTTAGAAGAGCGTTAAATCGTCGTTAAACAGTGTAAATACCAGAAAAACCTTAGAAGAGCGTTAAATCGTCTAAAAACGCTGTAAAATATAGAAAAACCATTAAAAAGTGTTAAATCGTCGTATTACACTAAAAATCATTGAAAAACCCTTAAAATTTGTCAAACCGTCGTAAAACAGTGAAAATACCAGAAAAACCTTATAAGAGCTTTAAATCATCTTAAAACGCTGTAAAATATAGAAAAACCATTAAAAAGTGATAAATCGTCGTATTACACTAATAATCATTGAAAAACCCTAAAAATTTGTCAAATCGTCGTAAAACAGTGAAAATACCAGAACAACCTCATAAGAGCGTTAAATCGTCTAAAAACGCTGTAAAATATAGAAAAACCATTAAAAAGTGTTAAATCGTCGTATTACACTAAAAATCATTGAAAAACCCTTAAAATTTGTCAAACCGTCGTAAAACAGTGAAAATACCAGATCAACCTTACAAGAGCGTTTTATCGTCGTAACACAGTGAAAATACCAGAAAAACCTTATAAGAGCGTTAAATCGTCGTAAAACAGTGAAAATACCAGAAAAACCTTATAAGAGCGTAAAATCGTCGTAAAACAGTGTAAATACCAGAAAAACCTTATAAGAGCGTCAAGTCGTCGTTAAACAGTGAAAATACCAGAAAAACCTTATAAGAGCGTTAAATCGTCGTAAAACAGTGTAAATACCAGAAAAACCTTATAAGAGCGTCAAGTCGTCGTTAAACAGTGAAAATACCAGAAAAACCTTATAAGAGCGTTAAATCGTCGTTAAACAGTGAAAATACCAGAAAAACCTTTTAAGAGCGTTAAATCGTCGTAAAACAGTGAAAATACCAGAAAAACCTTAAAAGAGCGTTAAATCGTCGTAAAACAGTGAAAATACCAGAAAAACCTTATAAGAGCGTTTTATCGTCGTAAAACAGTGAAAATACCAGAAAAACCTTAGAAGAGCGTTAAATCGTCGTTAAACAGTGTAAATACCAGAAAAACCTTAGAAGAGCGTTAAATCGTCGTTAAACAGTGTTAATACCAGAAAAACCTTAGAAGAGCGTTGAATCGTCGTTAAACAGTGTTAATACCAGAAAAACCTTAGAAGAGCGTTAAATCGACGTAAAACAGTTAAAATACCAGAAAAACCTTATAAGAGCGTTAAATCATCTAAAAACGCTGTAAAATATAGAAAAACCATTAAAAAGTGATAAATCGTCGTATTACACTAATAATCATTGAAAAACCCTAAAAAATTGTCAAATCGTCGTAAAACAGTGAAAATACCAGAACAACCTTAAAAGAGCGTTAAATCGTCTAAAAACGCTGTATAATATAGAAAAACCATTAAAAAGTGTTAAATCGTCGTATTACACTAAAAATCATTGAAAAACCCTTAAAATTTGTCAAACCGTCGTAAAACAGTGAAAATACCAGATCAACCTTACAAGAGCGTTTTATCGTCGTAAAACAGTGAAAATACCAGAAAAACCTTATAAGAGCGTTAAATCGTCGTAAAACAGTGAAAATACCAGAAAAACCTTATAAGAGCGTAAAATCGTCGTAAAACAGTGTAAATACCAGAAAAACCTTATAAGAGCGTCAAGTCGTCGTTAAACAGTGAAAATACCAGAATAACCTTATAAGAGCGTTAAATCGTCGTAAAACAGTGAAAATACCAGAAAAACCTTATAAGAGCGTTAAATCGTCGTAAAACAGTGAAAATACCAAAAAAACCTTAAAAGAGCGTTAAATCGTCGTAAAACAGTGAAAATACCAGAAAAACCTTATAAGAGCGTTTTATCGTCGTAAAACAGTGAAAATACCAGAAAAACCTTAGAAGAGCGTTAAATCGTCGTTAAACAGTGTAAATACCAGAAAAACCTTAGAAGAGCGTTAAATCGTCGTTAAACAGTGTAAATACCAGAAAAACCTTAGAAGAGCGTTAAATCGTCGTTAAACAGTGTTTACCAGAAAAACCTTAGAAGAGCGTTAAATCGACGTAAAACAGTTAAAATACCAGAAAAAACTTATAAGAGCGTTAAATCATCTAAAAACGCTGTAAAATATAGAAAAACCATTAAAAAGTGATAAATCGTCGTATTACACTAATAATCATTGAAAAACCCCTCAAAATTTGTCAAATCGTCGTAAAACAGTGAAAATACCAGAACAACCTTAAAAGAGCGTTAAATCGTCTAAAAACGCTGTAAAATATAGAAAAACCATTAAAAAGTGTTAAATCGTCGTATTACACTAAAAATCATTGAAAAACCCTTAAAATTTGTCAAACCGTCGTAAAACAGTGAAAATACCAGAAAAACCTTATAAGAGCTTTAAATCGTCGTAAAACAGTGAAAATACCAGAAAAACCTTATAAGAGCGTAAAATCGTCCTAAAACAGTGTAAATACCAGAAAAACCTTATAAGAGCGTCAAGTCGTCGTTAAACAGTGAAAATACCAGAAAAACCTTATAAGAGCGTTAAATCGTCGTAAAACAGTGAAAATACCAGAAAAACCTTATAAGAGCTTTAAATCATCTTAAAACGCTGTAAAATATAGAAAAACCATTAAAAAGTGATAAATCGTCGTATTACACTAATAATCATTGAAAAACCCTAAAAATTTTTCAAATCGTCGTAAAACAGTGAAAATACCAGAACAACCTCAAAAGAGCGTTAAATCGTCTAAAAACGCTGTAAAATATAGAAAAACCATTAAAAAGTGTTAAATCGTCGTATTACACTAAAAATCATTGAAAAACCCTTAAAATTTGTCAAACCGTCGTAAAACAGTGAAAATACCAGATCAACCTTACAAGAGCGTTTTTATCGTCGTAAAACAGTGAAAATACCAGAAAAACCTTATAAGAGCGTTAAATCGTCGTAAAACAGTGAAAATACCAGAAAAACCTTATAAGAGCGTAAAATCGTCGTAAAAACAGTGTAAATACCAGAAAAACCTTATAAGAGCGTCAAGTCGTCGTTAAACAGTGAAAATACCAGAAAAACCTTATAAGAACGTTAAATCGTCGTAAAACAGTGAAAATACCAGAAAAACCTAATAAGAGCGTTAAATCGTCGTAAAACAGTGTAAATACCAGAAAAACCTAACAAGAGCGTCAAGTCGTCGTTAAACAGTGAAAATACCAGAAAAACCTTATAAGAGCGTTAAATCGTCGTAAAACAGTGAAAATACCAGAAAAACCTTAAAAGAGCGTTAAATCGTCGTAAAACAGTGAAAATACCAGAAAAACCTTATAAGAGCGTTTTTTTCGTCGTAAAACAGTGAAAATACCAGAAAAACCTTAGAAGAGCGTTAAATCGTCGTTAAACAGTGTAAATACCAGAAAAACCTTAGAAGAGCGTTAAATCGTCGTTAAACAGTGTAAATACCAGAAAAACCTTAGAAGAGCGTTAAATCGTCGTTAAACAGTGTTTACCAGAAAAACCTTAGAAGAGCGTTAAATCGACGTAAAACAGTTAAAATACCAGAAAAAACTTATAAGAGCGTTAAATCATCTAAAAACGCTGTAAAATATAGAAAAACCATTAAAAAGTGATAAATCGTCGTATTACACTAATAATCATTGAAAAACCCCTCAAAATTTGTCAAATCGTCGTAAAACAGTGAAAATACCAGAACAACCTTAAAAGAGCGTTAAATCGTCTAAAAACGCTGTAAAATACAGAAAAACCATTAAAAAGTGTTAAATCGTCGTATTACACTAAAAATCATTGAAAAACCCTTAAAATTTGTCAAACCGTCGTAAAACAGTGAAAATACCAGATCAACCTTACAAGAGCGTTTTATCGTCGTAAAACAGTGAAAATACCAGAAAAACCTTATAAGAGCGTTAAATCGTCGTAAAACAGTGAAAATACCAGAAAAACCTTATAAGAGCGTAAAATCGTCGTAAAACAGTGTAAATACCAGAAAAACCTTATAAGAGCGTCAAGTCGTCGTTAAACAGTGAAAATACCAGAAAAACCTTATAAGAGCGTTAAATCGTCGTAAAACAGTGAAAATACCAGAAAAACCTAATAAGAGCGTTAAATCGTCGTAAAACAGTGTAAATACCAGAAAAACCTTATAAGAGCGTCAAGTCGTCGTTAAACAGTGAAAATACCAGAAAAACCTTATAAGAGCGTTAAATCGTCGTAAAACAGTGAAAATACCAGAAAAACCTTATAAGAGCGTTAAATCGTCGTAAAACAGTGAAAATACCAGAAAAACCTTAAAAGAGCGTTAAATCGTCGTAAAAAAGTGAAAATACCAGAAAAACCTTATAAGATCGTTTTATCGTCGTAAAACAGTGAAAATACCAGAAAAACCTTAGAAGAGCGTTAAATCGTCGTTAAACAGTGTAAATACCAGAAAAACCTTAGAAGAGCGTTAAATCGTCTAAAAACGCTGTAAAATATAGAAAAACCATTAAAAAGTGTTAAATCGTCGTATTACACTAAAAATCATTGAAAAACCCTTAAAATTTGTCAAACCGTCGTAAAACAGTGAAAATACCAGAAAAACCTTATAAGAGCTTTAAATCATCTTAAAACGCTGTAAAATATAGAAAAACCATTAAAAAGTGATAAATCGTCGTATTACACTAATAATCATTGAAAAAACCCTAAAAATTTGTCAAATCGTCGTAAAACAGTGAAAATACCAGAACAACCTCATAAGAGCGTTAAATCGTCTAAAAACGCTGTAAAATATAGAAAAACCATTAAAAAGTGTTAAATCGTCGTATTACACTAAAAATCATTGAAAAACCCTTAAAATTTGTCAAACCGTCGTAAAACAGTGAAAATACCAGAAAAACCTTATAAGAGCTTTAAATCATCTTAAAACGCTGTAAAATATAGAAAAACCATTAAAAAGTGTAAAATCGTCGTATTACACTAAAAATCATTGAAAAACCCTTAAAATTTGTCAAACCGTCGTAAAACAGTGAAAATACCAGATCAACCTTACAAGAGCGTTTTATCGTCGTAAAACAGTGAGAATACCAGAAAAACCTTATAAGAGCGTTAAATCGTCGTAAAACAGTGAAAATACCAGAAAAACCTTATAAGAGCGTAAAATCGTCGTAAAACAGTGTAAATACCAGAACAACCTTAAAAGAGCGTTAAATCGTCTAAAAACGCTGTAAAATATAGAAAAACCATTAAAAAGTGTTAAATCGTCGTATTACACTAAAAATCATTGAAAAACCCTTAAAATTTGTCAAACCGTCGTAAAACAGTGAAAATACCAGATCAACCTTACAAGAGCGTTTTATCGTCGTAACACAGTGAAAATACCAGAAAAACCTTATAAGAGCGTTAAATCGTCGTAAAACAGTGAAAATACCAGAAAAACCTTATAAGAGCGTAAAATCGTCGTAAAACAGTGTAAATACCAGAAAAACCTTATAAGAGCGTCAAGTCGTCGTTAAACAGTGAAAATACCAGAAAAACCTTATAAGAGCGTTAAATCGTCGTAAAACAGTGTAAATACCAGAAAAACCTTATAAGAGCGTCAAGTCGTCGTTAAACAGTGAAAATACCAGAAAAACCTTATAAGAGCGTTAAATCGTCGTTAAACAGTGAAAATACCAGAAAAACCTTTTAAGAGCGTTAAATCGTCGTAAAACAGTGAAAATACCAGAAAAACCTTAAAAGAGCGTTAAATCGTCGTAAAACAGTGAAAATACCAGAAAAACCTTATAAGAGCGTTTTATCGTCGTAAAACAGTGAAAATACCAGAAAAACCTTAGAAGAGCGTTAAATCGTCGTTAAACAGTGTAAATACCAGAAAAACCTTAGAAGAGCGTTAAATCGTCGTTAAACAGTGTTAATACCAGAAAAACCTTAGAAGAGCGTTGAATCGTCGTTAAACAGTGTTAATACCAGAAAAACCTTAGAAGAGCGTTAAATCGACGTAAAACAGTTAAAATACCAGAAAAACCTTATAAGAGCGTTAAATCATCTAAAAACGCTGTAAAATATAGAAAAACCATTAAAAAGTGATAAATCGTCGTATTACACTAATAATCATTGAAAAACCCTAAAAAATTGTCAAATCGTCGTAAAACAGTGAAAATACCAGAACAACCTTAAAAGAGCGTTAAATCGTCTAAAAACGCTGTATAATATAGAAAAACCATTAAAAAGTGTTAAATCGTCGTATTACACTAAAAATCATTGAAAAACCCTTAAAATTTGTCAAACCGTCGTAAAACAGTGAAAATACCAGATCAACCTTACAAGAGCGTTTTATCGTCGTAAAACAGTGAAAATACCAGAAAAACCTTATAAGAGCGTTAAATCGTCGTAAAACAGTGAAAATACCAGAAAAACCTTATAAGAGCGTAAAATCGTCGTAAAACAGTGTAAATACCAGAAAAACCTTATAAGAGCGTCAAGTCGTCGTTAAACAGTGAAAATACCAGAATAACCTTATAAGAGCGTTAAATCGTCGTAAAACAGTGAAAATACCAGAAAAACCTTATAAGAGCGTTAAATCGTCGTAAAACAGTGAAAATACCAAAAAAACCTTTAAAGAGCGTTAAATCGTCGTAAAACAGTGAAAATACCAGAAAAACCTTATAAGAGCGTTTTATCGTCGTAAAACAGTGAAAATACCAGAAAAACCTTAGAAGAGCGTTAAATCGTCGTTAAACAGTGTAAATACCAGAAAAACCTTAGAAGAGCGTTAAATCGTCGTTAAACAGTGTAAATACCAGAAAAACCTTAGAAGAGCGTTAAATCGTCGTTAAACAGTGTTTACCAGAAAAACCTTAGAAGAGCGTTAAATCGACGTAAAACAGTTAAAATACCAGAAAAAACTTATAAGAGCGTTAAATCATCTAAAAACGCTGTAAAATATAGAAAAACCATTAAAAAGTGATAAATCGTCGTATTACACTAATAATCATTGAAAAACCCCTCAAAATTTGTCAAATCGTCGTAAAACAGTGAAAATACCAGAACAACCTTAAAAGAGCGTTAAATCGTCTAAAAACGCTGTAAAATATAGAAAAACCATTAAAAAGTGTTAAATCGTCGTATTACACTAAAAATCATTGAAAAACCCTTAAAATTTGTCAAACCGTCGTAAAACAGTGAAAATACCAGAAAAACCTTATAAGAGCTTTAAATCGTCGTAAAACAGTGAAAATACCAGAAAAACCTTATAAGAGCGTAAAATCGTCCTAAAACAGTGTAAATACCAGAAAAACCTTATAAGAGCGTCAAGTCGTCGTTAAACAGTGAAAATACCAGAAAAACCTTATAAGAGCGTTAAATCGTCGTAAAACAGTGAAAATACCAGAAAAACCTTATAAGAGCTTTAAATCATCTTAAAACGCTGTAAAATATAGAAAAACCATTAAAAAGTGATAAATCGTCGTATTACACTAATAATCATTGAAAAACCCTAAAAATTTTTCAAATCGTCGTAAAACAGTGAAAATACCAGAACAACCTCAAAAGAGCGTTAAATCGTCTAAAAACGCTGTAAAATATAGAAAAACCATTAAAAAGTGTTAAATCGTCGTATTACACTAAAAATCATTGAAAAACCCTTAAAATTTGTCAAACCGTCGTAAAACAGTGAAAATACCAGAAAAACCTTATAAGAACGTTAAATCGTCGTAAAACAGTGAAAATACCAGAAAAACCTAATAAGAGCGTTAAATCGTCGTAAAACAGTGTAAATACCAGAAAAACCTAACAAGAGCGTCAAGTCGTCGTTAAACAGTGAAAATACCAGAAAAACCTTATAAGAGCGTTAAATCGTCGTAAAACAGTGAAAATACCAGAAAAACCTTAAAAGAGCGTTAAATCGTCGTAAAACAGTGAAAATACCAGAAAAACCTTATAAGAGCGTTTTTTTCGTCGTAAAACAGTGAAAATACCAGAAAAACCTTAGAAGAGCGTTAAATCGTCGTTAAACAGTGTAAATACCAGAAAAACCTTAGAAGAGCGTTAAATCGTCGTTAAACAGTGTAAATACCAGAAAAACCTTAGAAGAGCGTTAAATCGTCGTTAAACAGTGTTTACCAGAAAAACCTTAGAAGAGCGTTAAATCGACGTAAAACAGTTAAAATACCAGAAAAAACTTATAAGAGCGTTAAATCATCTAAAAACGCTGTAAAATATAGAAAAACCATTAAAAAGTGATAAATCGTCGTATTACACTAATAATCATTGAAAAACCCCTCAAAATTTGTCAAATCGTCGTAAAACAGTGAAAATACCAGAACAACCTTAAAAGAGCGTTAAATCGTCTAAAAACGCTGTAAAATACAGAAAAACCATTAAAAAGTGTTAAATCGTCGTATTACACTAAAAATCATTGAAAAACCCTTAAAATTTGTCAAACCGTCGTAAAACAGTGAAAATACCAGATCAACCTTACAAGAGCGTTTTATCGTCGTAAAACAGTGAAAATACCAGAAAAACCTTATAAGAGCGTTAAATCGTCGTAAAACAGTGAAAATACCAGAAAAACCTTATAAGAGCGTAAAATCGTCGTAAAACAGTGTAAATACCAGAAAAACCTTATAAGAGCGTCAAGTCGTCGTTAAACAGTGAAAATACCAGAAAAACCTTATAAGAGCGTTAAATCGTCGTAAAACAGTGAAAATACCAGAAAAACCTAATAAGAGCGTTAAATCGTCGTAAAACAGTGTAAATACCAGAAAAACCTTATAAGAGCGTCAAGTCGTCGTTAAACAGTGAAAATACCAGAAAAACCTTATAAGAGCGTTAAATCGTCGTAAAACAGTGAAAATACCAGAAAAACCTTATAAGAGCGTTAAATCGTCGTAAAACAGTGAAAATACCAGAAAAACCTTAAAAGAGCGTTAAATCGTCGTAAAAAAGTGAAAATACCAGAAAAACCTTATAAGATCGTTTTATCGTCGTAAAACAGTGAAAATACCAGAAAAACCTTAGAAGAGCGTTAAATCGTCGTTAAACAGTGTAAATACCAGAAAAACCTTAGAAGAGCGTTAAATCGTCTAAAAACGCTGTAAAATATAGAAAAACCATTAAAAAGTGTTAAATCGTCGTATTACACTAAAAATCATTGAAAAACCCTTAAAATTTGTCAAACCGTCGTAAAACAGTGAAAATACCAGAAAAACCTTATAAGAGCTTTAAATCATCTTAAAACGCTGTAAAATATAGAAAAACCATTAAAAAGTGATAAATCGTCGTATTACACTAATAATCATTGAAAAACCCTAAAAATTTGTCAAATCGTCGTAAAACAGTGAAAATACCAGAACAACCTCATAAGAGCGTTAAATCGTCTAAAAACGCTGTAAAATATAGAAAAACCATTAAAAAGTGTTAAATCGTCGTATTACACTAAAAATCATTGAAAAACCCTTAAAATTTGTCAAACCGTCGTAAAACAGTGAAAATACCAGAAAAACCTTATAAGAGCTTTAAATCATCTTAAAACGCTGTAAAATATAGAAAAACCATTAAAAAGTGTAAAATCGTCGTATTACACTAAAAATCATTGAAAAACCCTTAAAATTTGTCAAACCGTCGTAAAACAGTGAAAATACCAGATCAACCTTACAAGAGCGTTTTATCGTCGTAAAACAGTGAGAATACCAGAAAAACCTTATAAGAGCGTTAAATCGTCGTAAAACAGTGAAAATACCAGAAAAACCTTATAAGAGCGTAAAATCGTCGTAAAACAGTGTAAATACCAGAACAACCTTAAAAGAGCGTTAAATCGTCTAAAAACGCTGTAAAATATAGAAAAAACCATTAAAAAGTGTTAAATCGTCGTATTACACTAAAAATCATTGAAAAACCCTTAAAATTTGTCAAACCGTCGTAAAACAGTAAAAATACCAGATCAACCTTACAAGAGCGTTTTATCGTCGTAAAACAGTGAAAATACCAGAAAAACCTTATAAGAGCGTTAAATCGTCGTAAAACAGTGAAAATACCAGAAAAACCTTATAAGAGCGTAAAATCGTCGTAAAACAGTGTAAATACCAGAAAAACCTTATAAGAGCGTCAAGTCGTCGTTAAACAGTGAATATACCAGAAAAACCTTATAAGAGCGTTAAATCGTCGTAAAACAGTGAAAATACCAGAAAAACCTAATAAGAGCGTTAAATCGTCGTAAAACAGTGTAAATACCAGAAAAACCTTATAAGAGCGTCAAGTCGTCGTAAAACAGTGAAAATACCAGAAAAACCTAATAAGAGCGTTAAATCGTCGTAAAACAGTGTAAATACCAGAAAAACCTTATAAGAGCGTCAAGTCGTCGTTAAACAGTGAAAATACCAGAAAAACCTTATAAGAGCGTTAAATCGTCGTAAAACAGTGAAAATACCAGAAAAACCTTATAAGAGCGTTAAATCGTCGTAAAACAGTGAAAATACCAGAAAAACCTTAAAAGAGCGTTAAATCGTCGTAAAAAAGTGAAAATACCAGAAAAACCTTATAAGATCGTTTTATCGTCGTAAAACAGTGAAAATACCAGAAAAACCTTAGAAGAGCGTTAAATCGTCGTTAAACAGTGTAAATACCAGAAAAACCTTAGAAGAGCGTTAAATCGTCTAAAAACGCTGTAAAATATAGAAAAACCATTAAAAAGTGTTAAATCGTCGTATTACACTAAAAATCATTGAAAAACCCTTGAAATTTGTCAAACCGTCGTAAAACAGTGAAAATACCAGAAAAACCTTATAAGAGCTTTAAATCATCTTAAAACGCTGTAAAATATAGAAAAACCATTAAAAAGTGATAAATCGTCGTATTACACTAATAATCATTGAAAAACCCTAAAAATTTGTCAAATCGTCGTAAAACAGTGAAAATACCAGAACAACCTCATAAGAGCGTTAATCGTCTAAAAACGCTGTAAAATATAGAAAAACCATTAAAAAGTGTTAAATCGTCGTATTACACTAAAAATCATTGAAAAACCCTTAAAATTTGTCAAACCGTCGTAAAACAGTGAAAATACCAGAAAAACCTTATAAGAGCTTTAAATCATCTTAAAACGCTGTAAAATATAGAAAAACCATTAAAAAGTGTAAAATCGTCGTATTACACTAAAAATCATTGAAAAACCCTTAAAATTTGTCAAACCGTCGTAAAACAGTGAAAATACCAGATCAACCTTACAAGAGCGTTTTATCGTCGTAAAACAGTGAGAATACCAGAAAAACCTTATAAGAGCGTTAAATCGTCGTAAAACAGTGAAAATACCAGAAAAACCTTATAAGAGCGTAAAATCGTCGTAAAACAGTGTAAATACCAGAAAAACCTTATAAGAGCGTCAAGTCGTCGTTAAACAGTGAAAATACCAGAAAAACCTTATAAGAGCGTTAAATCGTCGTAAAACAGTGAAAATACCAGAAAAACCTTATAAGAGCGTTAAATCGTCGTAAAACAGTGAAAATACCAGAAAAACCTTAAAAGAGCGTTAAATCGTCGTAAAACAGTGAAAATACCAGAAAAACCTTAAAAGAGCGTTAAATCGTCGTAAAACAGTGAAAATACCAGAAAAACCTTATAAGAGCGTTTTATCGTCGTAAAACAGTGAAAATACCAGAAAAACCTTAGAAGTGCGTTAAATCGTCGTTAAACAGTGTAAATACCAGAAAAACCTTAGAAGAGCGTTAAATCGTCGTTAAACAGTGTAAATACCAGAAAAACCTTAGAAGAGCGTTAAATCGTCGTTAAACAGTGTTAATACCAGAAAAACCTTAGAAGAGCGTTAAATCGACGTAAAACAGTTAAAATACCAGAAAAACCTTATAAGAGCGTTAAATCATCTAAAAACGCTGTAAAATATAGAAAAACCATTAAAAAGTGATAAATCGTCGTATTACACTAATAATCATTGAAAAACCCTAAAAATTTGTCAAATCGTCGTAAAACAGTGAAAATACCAGAACAACCTCATAAGAGCGTTAAATCGTCTTAAAACGCTGTAAAATATAGAAAAACCATTAAAAAGTGTTAAATCGTCGTATTACACTAAAAATCATTGAAAAACCCTTAAAATTTGTCAAACCGTCGTAAAACAGTGAAAATACCAGAAAAACCTTATAAGAGCTTTAAATCATCTTAAAACGCTGTAAAATATAGAAAAACCATTAAAAAGTGATAAATCGTCGTATTACACTAATAATCATTGAAAAACCCTAAAAAATTTTCAAATCGTCGTAAAACAGTGAAAATACCAGAACAACCTTAAAAGAGCGTTAAATCGTCTAAAAACGCTGTAAAATAGAGAAAAACCATTAAAAAGTGTTAAATCGTCGTATTACACTAAAAATCATTGAAAAACCCTTAAAATTTGTCAAACCGTCGTAAAACAGTGAAAATACCAGATCAACCTTACAAGAGCGTTTTATCGTCGTAAAACAGTGAAAATACCAGAAAAACCTTATAAGAGCGTTAAATCGTCGTAAAACAGTGAAAATACCAGAAAAACCTTATAAGAGCGTAAAATCGTCGTAAAACAGTGTAAATACCAGAAAAACCTTATAAGAGCGTCAAGTCGTCGTTAAACAGTGAAAATACCAGAAAAACCTTATAAGAACGTTAAATCGTCGTAAAACAGTGAAAATACCAGAAAAACCTAATAAGAGCGTTAAATCGTCGTAAAACAGTGTAAATACCAGAAAAACCTTATAAGAGCGTCAAGTCGTCGTTAAACAGTGAAAATACCAGAAAAACCTTATAAGAGCGTTAAATCGTCGTAAAACAGTGAAAATACCAGAAAAACCTTAAAAGAGCGTTACATCGTCGTAAAACAGTGAAAATACCAGAAAAACCTTATAAGAGCGTTTTATCGTCGTAAAACAGTGAAAATACCAGAAAAACCTTAGAAGAGCGTTAAATCGTCGTTAAACAGTGTAAATACCAGAAAAACCTTAGAAGAGCGTTAAATCGTCGTTAAACAGTGTAAATACCAGAAAAACCTTAGAAGAGCGTTAAATCGTCGTTAAACAGTGTTTACCAGAAAAACCTTAGAAGAGCGTTAAATCGACGTAAAACAGTTAAAATACCAGAAAAAACTTATAAGAGCGTTAAATCATCTAAAAACGCTGTAAAATATAGAAAAACCATTAAAAAGTGATAAATCGTCGTATTACACTAATAATCATTGAAAAACCCCTCAAAATTTGTCAAATCGTCGTAAAACAGTGAAAATACCAGAACAACCTTAAAAGAGCGTTAAATCGTCTAAAGACGCTGTAAAATACAGAAAAACCATTAAAAAGTGTTAAATCGTCGTATTACACTAAAAATCATTGAAAAACCCTTAAAATTTGTCAAACCGTCGTAAAACAGTGAAAATACCAGATCAACCTTACAAGAGCGTTTTATCGTCGTAAAACAGTGAAAATACCAGAAAAACCTTATAAGAGCGTAAAATCGTCGTAAAACAGTGTAAATACCAGAAAAACCTTATAAGAGCGTCAAGTCGTCGTAAAACAGTGAAAATACCAGAAAAACCTAATAAGAGCGTTAAATCGTCGTAAAACAGTGTAAATACCAGAAAAACCTTATAAGAGCGTCAAGTCGTCGTTAAACAGTGAAAATACCAGAAAAACCTTATAAGAGCGTTAAATCGTCGTAAAACAGTGAAAATACCAGAAAAACCTTATAAGAGCGTTAAATCGTCGTAAAACAGTGAAAATACCAGAAAAACCTTAAAAGAGCGTTAAATCGTCGTAAAAAAGTGAAAATACCAGAAAAACCTTATAAGATCGTTTTATCGTCGTAAAACAGTGAAAATACCAGAAAAACCTTAGAAGAGCGTTAAATCGTCGTTAAACAGTGTAAATACCAGAAAAACCTTAGAAGAGCGTTAAATCGTCTAAAAACGCTGTAAAATATAGAAAAACCATTAAAAAGTGTTAAATCGTCGTATTACACTAAAAATCATTGAAAAACCCTTGAAATTTGTCAAACCGTCGTAAAACAGTGAAAATACCAGAAAAACCTTATAAGAGCTTTAAATCATCTTAAAACGCTGTAAAATATAGAAAAACCATTAAAAAGTGATAAATCGTCGTATTACACTAATAATCATTGAAAAACCCTAAAAATTTGTCAAATCGTCGTAAAACAGTGAAAATACCAGAACAACCTCATAAGAGCGTTAAATCGTCTAAAAACGCTGTAAAATATAGAAAAACCATTAAAAAGTGTTAAATCGTCGTATTACACTAAAAATCATTGAAAAACCCTTAAAATTTGTCAAACCGTCGTAAAACAGTGAAAATACCAGAAAAACCTTATAAGAGCTTTAAATCATCTTAAAACGCTGTAAAATATAGAAAAACCATTAAAAAGTGTAAAATCGTCGTATTACACTAAAAATCATTGAAAAACCCTTAAAATTTGTCAAACCGTCGTAAAACAGTGAAAATACCAGATCAACCTTACAAGAGCGTTTTATCGTCGTAAAACAGTGAGAATACCAGAAAAACCTTATAAGAGCGTTAAATCGTCGTAAAACAGTGAAAATACCAGAAAAACCTTATAAGAGCGTAAAATCGTCGTAAAACAGTGTAAATACCAGAAAAACCTTATAAGAGCGTCAAGTCGTCGTTAAACAGTGAAAATACCAGAAAAACCTTATAAGAGCGTTAAATCGTCGTAAAACAGTGAAAATACCAGAAAAACCTTAGAAGAGCGTTAAATCGTCGTTAAACAGTGTAAATACCAGAAAAACCTTAGAAGAGCGTTAAATCGTCGTTAAACAGTGTAAATACCAGAAAAACCTTAGAAGAGCGTTAAATCGTCGTTAAACAGTGTTTACCAGAAAAACCTTAGAAGAGCGTTAAATCGACGTAAAACAGTTAAAATACCAGAAAAACCTTATAAGAGCGTTAAATTATCTAAAAACGCTGTAAAATATAGAAAAACCATTAAAAAGTGATAAATCGTCGTATTACACTAATAATCATTGAAAAACCCTAAAAAATTGTCAAATCGTCGTAAAACAGTGAAAATACCAGAACAACCTTAAAAGAGCGTTAAATCGTCTAAAAACGCTGTAAAATA
>NW_028301465.1:0-29956 GCF_061612785.1 Hesperophylax consimilis | reverse complement strand
TCATGAATTATTTCCAAAACCACATGGTGTAGCAAATTTGTCATAAAACAGGAGACATCTAGCAATTGATTCCTCAACAGGTTTAATAAAAACATTCCTATATTTATCCCCCTGACAAGTAAATAACATAAAAAAGTGAAATAACTCATCATATTGCTTAGTTAATTCTTCTTTATCTTTTTCTGTCCAATCTGTATCAGTAACAATCACTGGAATTAAATTATCAACCCCTAAATCTCTAATAATGTATTCAACATTTTCCATAAAGACATTTATGCTATTGGGGTGGACAGTCATCCTGACTTGTAACAAATGATTCAAACCATAATCAATAACTTTTTTTAAGTTTTCAGCTACTATGTCATGACTATTGTCCCTATTTAAGTTGTGTGTTTCTGGTAAACCATCGAAGGATACTAGTAAAAACAAATTATGTCTTTGGATAAACGCTAGTTTGTCTTCATCTATAATTGTTAAATTAGTGGTTACTCCAAAATCAACATCTAATATGTAATTGTCATAAGTGTAAAGAATAATAGCCTCCATAACTGCATAATTTAAAAAGGGTTCTCCCCCAAAAAAATTAATACTTAACTTTTCTGATGGAGAACTTTTGTATAAAGAGAAATTGGCATAGAGGTTTTTAAATATCTCTATACCATTCTCAATACTCATACTCTCTGTATTTTTTCCTTTTTCAAAACAATAGGAGCATTTTAGGTTACAATTATTAGTTAAATTCATAGTTGCTGATTTAATTATGAATAAGTCATTAAATTTTTTCATTTCTTTCTCCTTTATTTTATAGATTAGGATTCCATTGTGCGGGATAAATCTGTTTCCAACCTGCACCTGCAATATACATATAAACATGTGGCTCAGGACTGTTGGTGGGGTATTCTATTTTGAAGTCTCCATTATTTGGTTTAGCAGCATTAATCATAACTGAGGTAGAAGAGACTACATTATCATCTGAAACAGTTAAACCTGCACCAACACGCATAATTCCCCAACCTTCTTTAGATGCTCTTGGCAAATCATCAATGGTGTGGGTATGACCAAAATCAGTGATATCTTCTTTCTCGTGTTTGTGTTCAAAATTTGTAATATCACTTTGGGTATGTTGATGTTCCAAACGTGAGTATGTATCTGCAACATCCTCATTATAACTTAATGTTTTGTTTAAGTCAATTACCATTTTCCAATTCTCTTTAATCTCAGGATTTGATTCCATCAATATATACATTTTCTTTTCATCAGTTCTTGTACACCATTGATACTGTTGAATCTCTGTCCCAATAGGGAAATTATTCCCAGATGAATTTGATGCTAGAGTTCTAAAGTTATCCATTAAGGCTTCTCGTGAATCTCTTAAATAATCGGTAGCTTTAATATATAAAAAAAGTTGCATTTATCTATTTTCCTCCTCCCACTAAAAGTTCTTCTATTTTATCTATATCAACACTATCTAAATCTTCATCTATCGAACTTTTTAATTTCCTACCTGTAAGTAATAAGTTTTCTTTTTTAGTTACCCAAGCGGAAAAAAAATCTTTGATCTCTGAAAAACTAAATATAACCATTTTTCTATTAATATCATATAAAGTAAAAATATCTAAGTCTGATTTCAATGTAAGAAAGGATTGAATGTTTATTTCATCAAGAGAAGAGATCATAAAAAAATGATCTCTCCATTCAAAGGACTCCATAATTAAATTCTTAACTTGTGCATTTACTTTTTTTATTTTATTATACTTATTTAGTTCTGTTCTATCTTCTTTCGGTGAATCTTCCCAATTACTTCCTAATATCACAAAATCACCATAATTTCATCTTTTAATTTTTGTATTAATGCTGTTATTTCAGCTTCACTCATAATAGAGGGCTTATCATAAACCATTTTTTTATACTTTTCTTTTATCCTTCATTATCTCAGTATTTCTATCAAAGAAAATAGTCATTACTTGAAGATACTCATCTCGGTCAAGTGTTTTCAAACTATCATCTAAACAAACCAAAATAAATACTTCACTACCTTGATAGTATGCAATATTTAGCTCAGTAATAATTTGATTACTAACATAAAAATAAATGCCATCATAAAATTTTAATGGGGCACTTGTATATCCATTGGCTGTCATATCTATTGTAAAATAAGCAAACTGCTTATTCCCAGCTATGCTCTTTGTGTTTATTTGCATTTTTGTCCTCCTTTATTTTTTAGTATATACTCTTGCAGTATTAAAAGTAAAACCGTGTATGAATAGACCTGATGGTTGATTATACATTGGATACTGCACAGAAGATAATGAGTCTTCCATTTTAAATTCCATATGTGTGTTAAATAATATACCATCTTCTTGCAGAGCAATCAACTCATCAGAAAATTCTGAGGAAGTAACACAATCAATCAATATAACATCCAGATACCCAATGTTAGTGGATATACTGGTACTTCTAAGAGTGGATACATCTTTATTTAATTTCGATTTCATTACTACTTGATTAGTTGTCTTATCCTCAAACATAAGACTTAGTTCGAGCTTATCAAGTGTCTCAATTATAGCAGGAGTAATTTGTGAGAAACTCTCCACACAATCTACCTCTACCCCTCCCCAATTCCAACTGATCTCTTTAGTAACTACTCCAACTGCTAGAGTTAAACAAAGATAATCACCTATTAGTGGTTCCCTCTCAGGGTAACTCTCCCATGTAACCAGTCTGGTAGGGAAGGAAAGAGTATTCTCACCTTCTTTAAATCCTATTTTATGTCCCTGAGCAGAACTCCATGAGTAATCTGGGTTTCCTATAGAAAGATATAAATTAAACTCAGCTATTTGACGAGGATCATTATAATGTTGTTTGAAAAATGGAGTTTCCATATCAAGCATGATATTACTTGATAATTCATAATTAGAAGAAAATAAATAATTATATGTAGGCTCATAAAGATTCGTTAATGAGTAAGATATAGGTGTATCTCCATTTTTTAGTGTATAATAGAGGGGTGATACCTCTGGGTTTGGAGTGAGATGTTTGTCTAAAAAGGTTACTCTATTCTCTGTTCTATTAGAGAAGTTTGCAATAGTATAGATATTATTAGATATCACATCCATTGATCTGTTTTTTAATGTGTTAATAGAGTTAGTAGCAACTAATGGTAAATTATTTGTAATATCCTTGAACAAACTACTTACTTTCTCATCTGAATGGACACATGTCAGTTTTTTTGTTTCATAATCAATAGATAAAAAAGACAATCTACCTTCGGCATCTTTATGGACAACTGTAGCATAATCCAATGAGTTATTTGATAAGTAGGAGTATTCAAAATTAGCAGGCAAAAAATAGAAATTCTCTTTAGACATATTTGTCTGCTTGAATAAAGGCACTTCATAAACTTTATAATTTACAGTAGAGGAATGAATCCAATCAAAATCCATACAGTAAACATATTTACCAAGAGCATACATAGTATACATATGGTTATACACTACTTTCCTACCTGTTAAGTTAACCATTTGATATGAGCGACAGTAATCACCATTGGATAATATATCTTTTGCATTATATTCTATTTCAAGGACATTTGAATGGCTTTCCAATTGCAATTCTGTATAAACAGGAACAAACAATGACTTAACTAATTTTTTTGTAGATGAATCAAATGTGTAAGGGCATATATAGTTAGACACACTAACCCAAGGATTAGTCTTAGTGGGGAAAAATTTAGGGAAGTTACTAGGGGGTTCACTAACAAGTACACTAATACCAAAATATCTACTATAATTTGTGTATCCCGAAGGTAAACTTTTATTTGGGATAATGTCCATATCTAATACTGAATAACTAGTTTGTGATCCTGTGTGAAAAAGATTAAAAGGAGCTTGTCCCTCACCATCCAATCCAAAAATAGAATCTTCTTTAGTAAAGTCCCCAACATTATTATCTACACCTGTAAATTTGTAAGAGTATACTTCTACTCTTGCTGTATTTGTATTAGTATCATGAATCAATAGGAAAATAAAACGAAGACCATCAGCACTTGGTTGAGTTATTGGGCAAATGACCTTTTTAATTTTTTGACTTTTATCTAATTCTAAACAGGTAACAATACTCCATTGCCCATAACGTTTTAAACTAACTAGTTTATTTCGATCTTTATTTAAAGCAAAACTAGTGTAGTTGGCTGCTCCCTCTACAATATAATCAATTTCTTTGTAAAAGTCATTATATTGACGTTGAGATTTCTCAGGAGCAGAATAAGTGGCAGTATATGAACCAGTTGATTGAGGGTCTTTATACATATAAATAGTTGTTAAATATCCCTTATTCCTACTAATAACATAGCCATAATTAGGATAAAAATGAAATAAATCCCCATCATTAATAACCTCTTGTAAAGATGGATCAACAATGTAGGGTTGATCAACTGATGACTTTTTATAATTTCTTTGTCCCCAAACAGCAGGGAATAGGACATCTACTCCCTCACCTGATCCACTTTTAATATTTGAAATATTTTCTGCCATTGTTATGAACTCATCTGTTGCAGAGGTATCCACCCCTTTGTCAGTAATTGCCTCTGCAATCTTTAACTTTCCATCACTGACAGATTGCTTTACCTCTCGAAGTTGTTTCATATTTGGAGCATCTGAATCATAGACACCATCCGCAACTGAATTTATTTTTTGCCTAGTAGTTCCATCATTATCTACTATAAGTTCATTGATAGGAACCCATGTCCCTCTATGACGAATAAATGTACCCTCATTCTTAATCCATAACTGACCATTAGATGGATTATCAGGATTAACAACATCATGGAAATTACTTCTTAACATCTCATCATTTGTACCTAGTTGTGGGATAGCTGTTGCTATTGGGGAATCTCCAGAGATTACTTGATATTCTGGCATTTAATCCTCTCCTTTCTTTTCTTTTTAATAACCTTGTGCTTGCCAACTAACTTTGGCAGGAACTTTTATATCGTTTTGATCATAGACATACATAAAGAAATAATCAGTAGTTATTTCACCTATAGAAACACGTGCATTCGAAGCTTCTTCCCCACCACCTGTTATCATTGCTGAGATAGTAGGAATAACATGAAAGTCTCGTTGGAAATATACCTTTAAAGGTTGTGTTAATAACACATTAGACACACCTGTATCATAGATGTCTGGGACATCTGCTATCAATTTCCAAGTATCTAGGAAAGGCACAGACTCCGAAGTAATAGTATTCTCCATTACAATCCTTATCAGAGCTTCTTTGTAGGTGTAATCACTAGGTAAAAGCTCCTTGAAAGATTCATATTCAACTGGTGGATATACGTTTTTAAATTCATCTACATCATAAGGTTTGTTAGAAAACATCACACTAGAAACAACCATATCAACATTTCTAACTATAATATCTTTTAAAGAAATTGTACATCGAGCATTTTTCTTTATTACTGAGTTTCTCTTTTCAGTAACTTTTAATACACCTTCGGTATAACTCTTTTTAAATTTTACTTTTCTACTAAACATATCTATAAAAGAAGCTTTATCAAATAATCTTTTAGTTGTCTTTTTTGCTAAAGCATCTCGGGGTCTAATAAAATAAAAGAAGTTTTTCAACCTAATTTTTTCTATTGTTGCCACAGATAAATACAAACGAACATTAAAATATTTCAAAATACAAGTATTAACTGAACTTAAATCAGTAAAAGATGCTTTATCAAATAACTGTTTAAGTGGGATATTTTTTATTTTATCTAAAATACCTATATTATCCTTCTTCAAAATGGAGACATTCTTTGTCATTTTATCTTTACTTGATATACTATCTAGGAAATTTCTGATATATGTAGAATTTCTAACTACTGTTTCGGCAAAAATCATTTTTATATGTTTTGGATTTAATATATATGATTTTTTTATATTATCAAATAAACCTATCCCCATATCAGAGTATAATGTTTTTGACCATAAATAATGCTCATTAAAATCAAATTTATAATCTGCATTTATAATAAACCGTTGTCTAAACATATTCTTAACTGCCCTTGTTTTAGACTCTGTGGGAATTATTTCTGTTCGCTCATAATTATAGATAGGATATAATATTTTATCATTTAATTCTGAAAAGAAATCCTCCCATTTATAATCCTTATTCATATCTATATAAAAAAACCAATTAAATAATGGTTTAGTTAAACTTCTTTGAGAATTATTAAAAGTAAGATTCTCTATATTATATCTTATTGTTACAGGTATATCATTTGGAAAAGGGAATGTAAAATCACTATTTATTACTTTTATAGTTCCTGTGTTATATTTTAATTGTAAATTTACTGTCATATCCTGCATATCTACATCATAATAAATATCAGTTATATAATCATCGTCTAAATAAAAAGTGGAATGATATATTTGATTAGATGAGGTAGTATTATATTCTGTAATAGTAACAACTGTTCCTCTTGCTACAGCTCTTTGTATTTTTATTTCTAAAAACTCATAAGTTGATCTACTAAACTTTAATATACTTTTCTGATTTATGTCTGTTTGGGCTTCACCCTCAGCCCCCCTCATTTTATGAATAACTCCGTTGTATCGAAGTAAAGAAGGTGTGTAGAATGTATAGGTAGAGGCAGGAGAGGAAAATCCACCTTGAAAGGTGAATAGTCCCCCATCCCGCATTAACTCTCCACTAACTACATTAAAGATTGTACCTACATTACTTGAAGGAGGGATGAGCCAATCAGCGAAAGGTAGGTACTTAACTTGTACTTCTGCCATCCCAATTTCCCCCTCTTTTAAACTCTTGAGAATGTAATTTTAAACGTAATGATTAATCCATCATCAGTTTCTTTATTAATTACTGGGAATGTGATCTTATTGAACATCATACCTGCGACCATATCATTGAAAATTCCAGCTTCACACAAAGCACCAATTGCTTCATTCTCAGCAAACTCTGCTCTAAAAGTGAAGTAGTTAGTTCCTGCTGTATGTGTATACACACCAACATTACGTTTGATTTCAGAAACTAAAGCTGTATTACCATTTGTAGGAGCCAAATTACCTGTACCTACACCAATAGCTGCAAATGGAGCAGGTCTACCTGTTGCTTTACCTAAGCAATCACAGATTAAATCGAGCCCACCATCTACTACTAAGTTTTGTTTTTTAAATGTAATTCTCTCACCACTCTTTTTGATATGAACAATTTCCATTTCACCTTTTAGACCAAATGGATCAACACCCTCAACTGATTGATTACTTGAAAACAATGTATGGACTAACCCTTTAATTTTATTTAACACTTATATTTCCTCCTAATTTTTAATATTATATTATAACTATATTGTACCACAGGGTGAGTAAAAAGTAAAGATACCCAAAGGTTCAGCCTCTACCTCTTTTAAGAAAGTTTGATCAGTTCCCCAAGCATGAACACCGAAAATACACTTCTCATCTGATTGAGAAATCATAAATACATATGATTCTTTTGTGATATACACATCTGAAACAATGTTTTTACCATCTGATCTTTCTAAGAAGATTGCTTTTGTGGCACTGTCATAGGCTATTCGCATAAACTGATCATTAGGTGCTCTTAACATTGCTAATGTACCGTCCTGCTCAGGAATCTCATTAACCTTAATCTGACAAGAAAAAGTAAACTCTTCTGTTTCTGAAATAGGTTGACTATACCAGATATTAGTTTTCATTGTTATGTGTAACCCAGTGTCATATCTAGCATCTGCATATTCAATAGCATTTTGTTTTGATGGGGCTGTCCCATATTTACCTAGAATAGTATTATCAAAAGAGTAGTATTCCTGCACATGTGAAGGAAATTCCTCCATCTTAATAGCTATTTCATTTCGAACAACTACTGGATCATCATGATAAGTTACATCAAACCAAGGAGCATAAGCCCTTAAGTCATCCCAAGAGAAAGCTGCATCTTGCCAAATTAAATCAGAACCACCACTAATCCTTAAAGGTCTAAACTCTACCCAGTTTCTACTTGTACAATAGAAAGGTAAATCTACAGGGAAAACAATATCACCAACCACTCTTTGAGGTTGTAGAATTAATCCTGTTGCATACTTATCTGTATTAAGTTTATTTCCTGTCCAGTTATTATATTTATTTAATACATAAACTAAATTCCTGTTTGGTTGTTCAGCCATTGACCATCTACCAAAGGTAGCTTTTAGTGAATAAACACCATTTTTAGAGATAGATTTTATCCAGAACATATTCTCCATAGATACTGCCCAAGGAACTTTTAAATTATCACTATCTGTTTTACCGATTGACTGAGACAATACCCAACTCTCACCATATCTAATCTCATAAGTTACCCCATCGGCATACTGTTTGTCCCATTTAAAAAATACATCTCTACCATCTTGCCAAATATCAAACCCTGTTACTTTTGGTGGTGGGACTATTTCTACTGTTGTAAATGATGGCTCAGAGTCAACACTACCTGTGTCAATAGCTTTAATATAAAAGTTATGTGTTCCTACTTGATCTGTTGGGAAAAACAAAGGAGAACCACCTATTAGTGTAGCAATTTTATTATCAGGAACCATAGAGGTATGCCAAATATCATAGCCTGTTATATCTACTTCACTATTAGAATCCCAGAAGAGTTTTATACCTCCAGTAGTTTCTTCCCCTCTAAAGTTTAATACTTTACTTGGTGGGAAGTTTTTACCTGTAATGTATATAGATTCAACTACCTCACCCACAGAAATCTTGCCATAAACATTTTCTATGACTGGTCTAACATAATAAGTTTTTCCAATCTCTGGATTAAACAACTTAGTTGTATCAACATCATAGGTCTCTGAAATATATTCCCAAGGAGTAGGAGCTGTTGTTGAATCGGTTGTCCAATAGAATCTTATCTTCTTAAAGTCTAGTAATTCAGGAACCTCATAATCTGCTTGAATATAAGATATAATTGTTTTATCTTGCTGTAAAAGTATACTTGAGATAATTTAAGAAAATTAACATCTTTAGGTGGTGCAAAAGCATCTGTCAAAGTTGACTCGTTTATTGTTGGCTTAATTGCCCCCACAGACTCATTATATAAATCAGGATTATATTCCCGACATGATAATACATAAGAACCTGATTCATCTTCTTCTACAGCTACAATTCTCCACTGTTTAGAAATATACTGTAAAACAGGTTCATCTCGTAATTCAATAACCTCACCAATAGTACGCAGTAAAGCTCTTCTATCTGTTCTGAATTTACAAAACATCTGAGTAGTTTGTGATTGATTTAAGTAGTACCAACTTAACCGTGTAGCTTGAAAGAAATTAGTTATACCTAATAAGGGTACTTTTTTATGCAGAGGTGTTGCTCGCCGAATGTCTAACCATTCAGTAGGAGCTTGTACTTTAATATAATCATATTCAGGATCAATATATTCAATACTTACTTTGTCATAAACATCATCAGCAGCAGAAGACCACATCTCAAATTCATTAGCACAAGTAGGATCAAACACAGCAGAAACAGGTTCTGCTTTCTCAATGAACATACCGAATAGACCATTACTATAAACCAAGTATCCTCGACAAACCAACATCAATGTATTTAGAATTTCTAGTGCTTGTCCTGCATCTGATATTAAATAATTCAAAGTGAATCTCTTATAAGCTTTTCCTGCTTTATCATAAATGATGTCATCACAATAATTAGCAGATTCAATAAATGATGCAATATTTAAATCCTCATAAGGAATACCTAGACCATTTTCATTAGTCATAAAGTCAAGAACACACCATGAAGGGTTATTAGAATATTGTATAGTATAATTTTTCTCTGTTGTATATACTCTAACTAAACGACCTTCGACAATATACTCAACTTGGACATCTCCTTGTAAATCCTCTGTGGCTGTATAGGAAAGAGCTGCATAAGCATCTTTACGCAAAGAACCTACTTGTCTTGCTCTCCCCCAATGATTCGTACCATTCTGTACTATCCCTGTAATTTCTTGTGTTCCATTACCTGTATATAATCCTAAAGAAACTGCTCGGTTACCTTTTTTGTCTGTCCATTCCCACCAGTTTTTATCATTTACTTTAACTGATTTAAACCCTTTAATTTCACCATAACCAACACACTGTATTTCATAGGAATTCATTTTTGATGGTGGGACATATTTCCAGATTCTATTCCCTGCCATCTTGACTTCCCCATAAACCATTGGTACAACTAAGCTATTTGAAGCTACTGTTCCACCTTCTCCCAGTGTGTATATTGCTGATTGTGATTTTGGTCTGTTTAGTGCTCCCATAACAACAGATGATACTGCTGATAAAGCAAATCCTACTAGAATCGGTACTGCTGCTGCCATAACTAAACTCTAAACCCCCTTTTAATTCTGTGTTTCACTTTGTCCCATTTCATTAATGTTAATCCAGTATCCTTAAAGGAGATAGCAACATCATTTATAGCTACTCTTACTCCTAAATGGAATCTTCCTGCATCACCAGAAATAGGTAAAGATAAAAGAAAAACATCACCGATAGTTATATCTTCAATAGCTATCTCTTTAGTATATCCTAATAAACATTCTGCAAAAAATTCATTGAACTCATCAGTTGTAAAATTAGGATCAGGTAAAAATTTCTCTTTTAACTGAACACTAAAATATTCAGGGTAGTATAAATATGCAGGCTGTACACATGCAAAATATACTCCCTCTTTTACTTCTTCATAAGGAGAACCTATATTTTCCAATATTTCTTTTTTTATCATAATTTTTAATTCCTTCTTACAATCGAATCAGAAGCTGTTGATGGGTGTCCACCAAACTCTCCTACATTACCTAAATAAGAACATCTAGTGTAGGATTTATCACAATAAGTTTCTGCTCCATTATATTTGCAATTTTTATCTCTTAGTTGCCATTGACAGTTTACGTCATAGGACATTGGAGGAACAGTCTTATTAAACTCCCCAAAGCCCCTTACAACGTTTACTTTAAATTCTTTGACTGTAAGTTGGGGGTTATCCATTGTCCCCTTAAAAACCACCAAAGGATCAATATCAGGATACTCTGTAAAATACTCCTTAACAATACATAACCTAAAATTAATCTTATTACCTTGATTAGCAATATACGAAGACCATATTTGATTCCTATTTGTAATTGTTATTGTTAAAGATTCAGGTTTACCATCAATTTGTTGATCCAGTTTTGATCTTTTGATCTCACAGGCTAAGTAGTTTTTCCCATTAATAATAATATCTTCTACCCCATTAACCAAATAAACAATTATATCATCTAAATAAAATTCATATATTGTTCTACTTGATAGCATCTCTGCGGATAGAACCTCATTCACATTTGTTGCCATAAAATACCTCCATCCATTACTACTTTTATTCTTCTACTATTTCTACAGGGTAAGGAGAGACTTGTATGATTGGTACTTTAAATGTAGCAAATCCTAAATGATCCATACTCATATTTAAAGAATCTTCGGCAAATCTTACTTCGTAATAGTTACCATCTCCACCTTTATCTTCTGCCCAGAAGAAATAGAAAGGCATGTATCTGCCTTTCTTTCTCTCATAGAACTCTCTAAAGGCTAACTGATCTTCTGGTGCCTTTTGAAAAGAAAGTTCCCAACTCCTTCGAGGTAATGTCCATGCAGAACGCCTTTGCTCTTTCCCACTCCAATGTTCATCTACCTCAGTTTTAAAACTAGTAGATACATTATATTGAGCTTGATATGGAATATTTAAAATCTCTAACTTAACCGCCACTGTACATT
This sequence comes from Hesperophylax consimilis, assembly GCF_061612785.1. Taxonomy (NCBI): domain Eukaryota; kingdom Metazoa; phylum Arthropoda; class Insecta; order Trichoptera; family Limnephilidae; genus Hesperophylax; species Hesperophylax consimilis. The sequence goes on along the minus strand of NW_028301465.1, from coordinate 18,147 downwards.
ACCTCCTTTACTCTTCGTCTCATTGTTGGACTTTTCTTTAGTGCTTGTTCCATTTGTCTTTCTGTTTTAGGTAAAAGTATTTTCTCAATCATAGCTGCAGCTTCTCCTGCTTCTAACGATTTAACATTAAATGTATTATTAAATACTGCTTGCCTAGAATCAGAGTAAGTTTCTCCACTAAATCCTTTACCACCAGATTGAGGATAAGATAAAGGCATACGCCCTGCATTTAATGAAGAGAAGAAATCAGAACCAAAACTATTAACAGCAGCAGCTCTCATAACATACTCACCATTAGAAACTCGTGCAACAACAGAATCACTTGTACCTGAACCTGCTCCACTAACTAATCCACCCTCAGAGAACCCTAACATACCTTTAAAATCCCATACACCTAGTTTTTTCTGTTTCTCTTTATCAGCCTTATCTAAATTAGACCAATATTTTTCTCGCTCTTTATCTATCTTTTTGTTGTTCTGGTAGGTACTAAATACGGAACTCAGAACCTGCATACCTAATCCTATTCCCCATTGTCCTGCCTGTGCTCCAAAATCACCCCGAGTGTAACCTGCCCCTTTAGCTTTGTCTCCTCCACCAGAACTTGATCCACCACCGAATAAAGAACCTAGACCACCACTTTTTCCTCCACCTGAACCACCACCAAATAGCCCCTCAAATAGTCCACCTAGTTTACCAAACAAACCAGAGAATAAACCATCTAGTTTACCAAACATACCACCAAACAAGCCCATTAGTGAACCACTAACATCACCCAATCCTGATAAACCACCCGAAGCATTATCAGTAGCTTCATTAAAACTATCACTAGCTGCACCCATAGTTCCAGATATGAAAGATGACATACTAGCAGACTCATCAGTAGCTTCTGCCATATTTGATCCTGCTGCACTAATAGTATCCATTATAGAAGAAGAAATTTGTTCTAAGTTGTTTACTATATTTGTACCTGCTGTGTCTAATTTCTGAGCAGTGTTATCCATTGTAGAAGCCATTAACTCGCCACTAGCATTCATAGATTCACCTACAGCAGTATATGTTACTCTTATTTTTTCCGCAGCTTCAAGTAAGACACCAGTTGTTGTTACAAAGGCATTACTTAAAGAAGCTAGGTTAGTTGTTGAAGCATCCATAGCAGATGCTAAAGATACCTGAGCATTATTTACATTCTGTTCTAATGAAACATCAAATCCCGAACTAGCAGGATCATTTAATACTTCATCCTTTTTCTTTGTGCCATCAAATAATCCCATGATGTTATCTGTTAAAGTTTGTGAAAACTGATCTATTAAAGTATTTGATATACTACTAAATAAATTAGTAATAGCATCTACCCAAGAAGTCTCACCTTTAAGCATACCTGAAATGGAATCTTTTAATGATGTACTAATCGCTTTAGAAACAGCACTTACCTTATCTTTTACTCGATCCAAGGCATCTGCATAACTAGACAATCCTTGAGCTAAAGCTTTATTATAAGCTAACTGAGCTTCCATCTGGTCTCCTACCGAATCTTTTGTTGAGTAAATAGCTTTTAGTTCTTTTTCTCGAAGCTCCAAGTTTTCTTTTGCCAGTTTTCTTTCTTCTCTTTGATTTTGTAAAACATTAGATGAGCCAGTTAGTAATTTGATTCTTTCCTTTTGTTGTTTAATTTCTAGTTTAGTTTGTTCAGCACTAATCTTAAACTCTATCTCTTTAAGTTTATTAAGCAATAATTGTTTATTATACTTTTGTTCTAGTAGTCCAACATATTCTTTCGACAAATCTAATTCTATTTTTTGTGCTTCTGTTAGCTCTGTAGTTAAAGATGTTAAATAAGAAATACTTTGTTGTGCTTTACTATACTCAACTTGATATTGATCAACAAAAGATTTTACACCTGATTCAACAAGTCTACCTGATCCCTCAAGGTTTTCAATATGAATACTTAGAATTTCTTTCCTTATCTTTTTTATCTCTTCAAGTTTTTGTTTCTCTAGGTCATATTTTTGTTTAACAAATTGTAGTTCTTTTAATCGAGAGTTCATGTCCAATAGTTTCTCGTTCTTCTTCATCTTTAGCATATTTCATTTTAACTTGCAAAGTCTGAACTTCTTTTTTGTATATCTCATTAGCTAATCTGAATTGCTCATCATAAAATTGAGATAAACCTATTTTTCCTGCTGCAAATCTATCTGCAACCTCATCCTGCATTATCTTGATAGCTTCTAAAAATAATTTTAATTCAGCTTCTGCTTCTTTTATTGCTTTCTTCGCTGCATTATCTTTTCCTTTATCTTTATCACCACTAGGTGTCTTATTACCTGTTGCAGGTCTGACAGGTTTAGTTATTCCTGCCCAAGCATCTCTTACCTTATTTAATTGCTTCTCTACATTAATGGCTTTAATATTAGATAGGTTTTGTATTTTATTTACCATTTCTTCATCTGATCTATCTAGCTCCAATAAGTAATTACTGGTTCTTTCCGTAGATTCTTTTAGATAGTTCGCATATGCAGGAATTATAAAATCCATACCGATTAATAGACCGTTAATAGCATCCCTACAAGCTGCAGCCATTTTCTCAACTGCTCTACCTATGCTATTTGTATATATAGTCAAATTAGCTGCCATTATTCCCCAAGTAGAGTCCCAAATATCAGATACTGATTGAAAATCTCCTGTACAAATACCCACAATTAATGCAGTGCTTGTAGCAACAGCATCAACTAATAACTCAAAGGCATAAATAATATCATCTACTGCTGTTTTACCATCATCTGCCATAGCATGAAAAGCTGCATTGATGGGAAAAAGTACACTAGCTATACCCACTACTATACTCTTCATCTCATCTGGTAGCTTTTTAAACCAAGCTAAGAAATCCTCACACATTTTGTGTAGTGCAGTAAAGAAATTATCATCAGACGGAGGTCTATCCAAAAGGGTAAAGATAGCATAAAAAGCACCAGTAAGTATAATGACAAGACCAGCAATAGCTGCTCCAATAGGTGTAGCTATAAAAGATAAACTAGCTGTAACTAGACCATATATCCCTTTTGCTAAAAGCACTAAGCTAGGATAAATAATTGTAGATATTACATAAAGAGCAGCTAGAGAACCTGCCACCATACCAATTATTTTAGATGTACCATTTAATGACTCTCCCAATCTCTTTGCTATACCAGTTAAAGAAACCAACCAGACAATAAAGTTTTTCACAGCAACCACTGCCTTTGTTAGTGTATCAACAATTGCAGAAAAACCTGCTCCAAAACCCTCAATAAATGAGTAGATTAAAGGAAGAAGTGGTGCGAAAACATAGGCTAATTCAACAAAAAGAGCAGTTAAGGATGCAGCAGCAGATTGAACAACTCCCATAACAGCCCCTAATGTACGCCAAACATTCACCATCTCAGGACGAAGTTCATAGGATGTTACATCTACATTAGACTTTTTACCCGTTGTTGGGTCAGCTACTGTCTTCTTCTCTACTTTAGTATCCATAAATAAGGCTGTCATCTTCTTAATATCTGTTTTCATACCCTCAAAATAGTTAGTAAAACCTTTCTCCTGTGATCGTTTTACTGCATCTTCAAATTGAGTAGTTATGGCAGCTAAAGATTGATTAGCTAATTTAGCGGATTCACCCATAAGGTCTAACTTAGCAATAACATTATCAAATAAATTACCTGCTTTTTCCCACTGTTTAAATGTCTCTTTATCAATACCTAAAGCTGTAGCTAAGGTATTTGTAGGTCTGATAGTACCACTAATTAACTGTTTTAATTGATTAGATACTTCATCACTTGTTAGACCTAAAGCTCCCCCTGCATTTGCAGCCTTTATAACTATATCAGTTATTTGATCGGTGTCCCAACCCTTCTGAAAGGCTTTGGGTGCAACTTTACTTAGTATATCTTCTAAGTCATCACCTTGAAATTTTGTCCCCAAAGCTGCCTGTTTAACTTTATCTAGCATTTTAGCAGATAAATTTAAAGCATCATTATATTCTGTTTGGGCACCATTTAATTTAGTTTGTGCCATTAGTATACCTGACATCTGAGATATCTTTTGCTCATTATCTTTAAATACTTCTAGTCCACCACCAAATAACATAGTCCATATCTCAAGAGCCTGTTGTAAGCCTTGTCTAAAAATGAATATTTGGAATGAAACAGCAGCAAACCCTTTTGCTATATTTTGTAATGATTTAGGTACTATCAAGTATTTTCTAAATATATCTTCCATCCTACCATGTTGATCTTTTGTTTTTTTCAATTCATTACTTAGACCAGACTTAACAGGCTTACTAAATTCAGAATTTAAACCTTTTATTCCTTTGGTGGCTTTGCTTGATTCGGAAACCACAGCCCCCAAACCTTTTCTAAGTTTGTCGAAACCCTGAACTGATGTTGAATTTATATTAGCTAATTGTTTAACCATTAAAGCTAACTGTTGGTTCATGGAAGTGAATACTTTACTTGACATAGCAGAATCTTTAGAGAATGCCATTTGTAGAGCTGTTACTGATTGTGTTAGTTTAGAAATATTCTTATCTACATTTGTTACCGCACTTGTAGTTGAGTTTGCACTTTTAACCATACTTTTAAAGCCAGTATCAGAAGCTCTAGCCATTGAAGTAAGTTTACTATTCGTAGTCCCTAACTGGTTAGATACCCCACTCATTGTAGCCTTTACTTGATTAATAGATAAATTCATCTTGTTAAAACTCTTTGACATAGTGTTTGCTAATCCATTAAATAGTCCATCCATTTTATCTAGGTCTTTTCTAAGACCACTAAGATCAGCACCAATCTCTACGGAAACATCTTGTCCTGTTAAACTGTTATCTGCCATGTATAATCCCCCCTTTACTAATTTTATTAAAAAATTAAGGAGGTAACTAATTAAAGTTCCTCCTCAATTATTCTCTATTTATTTATTGTTATTATATTCTATTCCACCACCATGTCCTCTATAGACATTTTGCATTCTTCTTAAACTTTCTTGAGGTGATTGCTCAGGCATATGGACAACATCAACCTTTTCGTTAGTATCAGTATCTTCTATGACATTTGCTTTCACATGCTCAATCATTAATCGAAAGAGTTTCTTTGGTGCTATCTCATACCAAAATTCATTCTCGGTATAATGTAGAATATTTTTACTTATGTATAGAAATTGAGAGAAATTATAAAATCCCTCATCATCTATTATAGGATCACTTCCTGCTCCACTACGTTTGTTACTGGACTTTCGTCCTTTCCCATTGCTTGTGTCATAGCTTTTTCTTCTAATTCACTTGGCATACCTTCCACTAAGGCAGCTGTTAATTGTTCTTGGATAGTAACCATATCTCCCATAGTCATGATCTCACCCAAGAGCTCTTTAGTCATTGCTCGCTCCCCACCAAAGTTGATACCTATTGTGATAAGTTGAAGAATAGCATCCAAATCCATTTCTTCCATTGCTTGTTGCATAGCTTTCTCTACATTACCTGTACCATATTTTTCTTTAAAATATCTTTGTAGTTGAGCATAAGCACCCATTGGAAAAGAAAGTCTGTACTGTTTCCCTTTCAACATAAATGTACCTTTACTAGCTTTATCAATTGTCATTTAATTATTCCTCCTAATTTTTTCTTTATACTTTATTATATCATATTTTATTATAATTATCTAGTGGGGGTAAAAAAAAAGAGGAGGGTGTTAACCCTCCAATTTAATCTAATTCTTTTGCAACCTCGTTGATAACTAGGCTCCAAACTTTTTTGTTTGATGCAGCCATAACAGCAGATGCAGAGAAAGTAAATTGTCCAGGATCCCCACTTGCATCAGCAATCTCAATTTGAGGCATCTCTGTTGCTCTACACTTGTAAAGAGTAAAGATAGCGTTCCCACCAGTTGGAACTTGTGATCCTAAACCATCAAATCTACCTTGAATTTTGAAGTAAGGTGTTTGTTGATTTTCTCCGAAGAAAGTATATGTGTGTGATACATCAGGATCAGTTCCTGTAGTAGCAATTGTTCCTCCAAGGATAACCATCAAAGGATCGAGAGCCATAACAGAACCTACGAAAGAAACAGTTGTACTATTTGGAACAAAGAATACTTCCAGAGTTGTACTATCTCCTTTAAGCTCCTTAGACTCACCTTGTGGTTGGATAGTTACAGTTAGTGATCCCGGCACCTGAACTGATGGTTCATAGGTTGGCTCAAGGTCTCCTTTTTTATCTGTAAGTAAAGTAGAAATACGAACCTCAACTAGTTTAAATGTTGAGATATAATTTGGCAAAGTTGACATGCAAAACACTCCTTTATTTTATTTTATTTTATTTTATACAGGTAGAGACTTTGACATTGAACACATAGTTTATACGTTTTCTTTCATCCACAGATAGAAAACAGGGTATAGAAGTTGGTGCATAAATAATGTACCTACCTTCTACTTCTTGTTTTTCTGATTTCTTAAAGAACTTGTAAAGATCAGTTACTATCTTTTCTACTTGTTCAGAACCTCCTCGAACCCTAACCTGTAAGTAATAAATTACACCATCGTTATCATTTAGCCCTAGTGGATAACCTGCATAGTGACTAACTATGATCATTTCATCAGGGCTATCAGAAGCAACAGCAAATATATTTTTAAAACCATTTTCTTTTAATATTTTCATAATATCTCTGTTTACTATTTGAATCACCCTTTCTTTTTAGTTTTTCTAGCTACTCTTTCCCTTAATTCATTTCGATTATTAATTACAGCTTTTTCTAAATATTTAGCTTCACCAATTGTATGATAAAATTCCATAACTTCATGTTGAACCAAAGCATAATTATATTCTTTACCTTCTCTTGTAGGATCAAATGAAACAGTATAAGTAACAGATTTATCAGACCGATTAGTTTCTTCAACTAATGCTGATCTTCGCAATGCTCCATGATCAGTTAGTATTGCTTTAGAAATCTTGTTAGAACCTACTAATTTTTTTATGGCTTCTTGTGAGCCATCCTTAGACTTCTCTATGGCTTTTTGCATAGTATTTACTGTTTTTCTATCATTAGGAACAGACATAGGTGCCAGTTCAACTGCTTCTCTTTTTATTTTTTCAGCAACTTCACGAGCACTCTCATCCCCAATAACCATAACCTTATTTATTAAGGCATCCTTTTTAGATTTTAGTTTACCTATTTTTAATTGCATCCTAATCGCCAAAACGAATCACTTCCTTAGCCTCAGCCATAGTTACTCGAAAATAAACATCTAACAATTCAATATTTTTATCTATCTCTGTAATTAGATATTCTTTCTCTTCACCATAGATTGTGGCTACCACTTTGTCCATTGTCTTTGGGAAAGCTCCATCTAGTGATCGAGTTACAAACTTAATAGAGATCATCTTCATGTTCTTATTATCAGTAGCTCGTGCCTGTGTCCCCAAAAGAGGTTCTTGCTCATCTTCTTTATGAATAACAGCATTAAAATTTAAGGGTGTTTCTTCCCATGTTAAAAGGGGTTTCCCATAAAAATCAACAGATTCTTCACTCTCTATTAAACTATAATAAGAAACAGGAAATCCCATTGCATTATAAACCTCAGCCAAACAATTCTCTATATAAACTTTATCTATTTTAAGCATCTGTCTTCACCATAAAACTTTCCAATGAACTAGCACCACTTGTTTGATTAATCTGAACAAGTATGTAGTAATCAGTATCTGCTAGTAAATCGACTAAACGTAATTTAGTCTTATTGACATCTGTAATGACTACTCTTTTAGTGTCATCATCAAAAAGATAAGGCTTAAGTAAATACTCATCATAAATAACCTTTGTTGAATATCTTATAGTATAATTGGAAAATCTACCAATAGATAAATCAAAACGATTCCAGTCTAACTCAATAGTATTATCTCCTGCTTTAAATGTAGCTCCTACCTCTTGGGCAAGAGACATTTCATAGCCACGTTTTGTTTTCCATTTCTTAGAAGATATCCTATTACCAATTTCAGCTACCCTAAATACACTAGAGTTAGATATACTCGCTATCTCATCTTTCACATCTAATAGTAATTTATTATAATTAGTGAATATCTGATTACGCTCTACTGCTGTATATTCAGTGGAGAAATTATATTCCATTGAATATAGACTAACTAATCTACCATAAATATCTTCTTTTAAAAGAAGTTCTAATAAAGAATAGTATTCACTAGGAATAGAATCCCCTTTTAAATTTAAAAGAGCTAGTTTTAAATCAACTAAATCCTCTAAATTATTTAGATAGTTATCTTTATATTCAGGTGTAGGGAAAGGAATAGAATCACAAAATAATATCCATTGTTTAATTAAATTATCTCTATTCATATTTACCCCTCCTTATACTTATAGAATAACAATTACCCCTAGTGAAACTAATCTACTAGCATTATATTTGTCTAATACTAATTTATCACCTTTTACCGCTTTAATGGATTTGGAACCTTCATATGTAGTAAAGTTTTCGAGAACTCTCGCCTCTACAGTATTAGATTTAAGTGGGGCTTGTTGATGCAATACAGGAGCAACCTTTACTTCTTCAATAACAGTTGTTACTACCTCTGCTACTTCTACTGCCCCTATCTCTTTAACTACTGCTTGCTCAACTTTTACTTCTTCTACTTTTACTTCTTCTACTTTTACTTCTTCTACTACAGGATTAACAGTAGTAGCTTTTTTAGCTGGTCTAGCCATAATATACCTCCATCTTTTATTTTATATTAAAAAAGGAAGGGAATGAACCCTTCCCCTTTTCAATTAAGCTGTTACAATAATTACAGCATTTTCCTCGTTTAGAATTGTTGCTCCCCAGATTGATAACCAACCAAGAGTTTCTCTTCTACCCATATTTGAGTCAGTACCTGCTCTTAGGTCAGGTGCAAGAACCTCAGCGTAACCTAAATACCCTTCGGACAATAGGATACATTGGTAAAGGTCTTCTGCATTTTTACCTGCAGCATGTAAATTCGCTTTGTATGAATCGTAGTAATCATCTGCAACAGTAGCACCATTCCAGATTAAGTTAGTATCAATGAATCGGATATTTTGAATTCTTCCGATTTCACCAACATAAAGATTAACTTTATCTTGGTAGTCTGTAACATTTGTCCATTGTGGATCATCTGTTAAGTCTCTGTATTGATGTGAGTGAATCAAAGCAACAAAGCTTCCATCATAAAATGGAGCTACTCCATTAACAGCTAAAAGTTCTTTAGCATCTTTGATTGTAGTAACGTTCAATTTAGCTTCTACTTGATTCAAAGCAGTTGGACGAGCTACAGTGTTATCTTTACGAGCATAGATCATTGGTGTGCTTGCTCCACCTGCTAAAGCAATATCACGCAAATGAGTTTCATAATGCATTATAATGTCTTTAGCCAAAGACTCAGCCATCTCTCCAACTAGATCAATGAATGAAGTTCGTTTAGCAAATTCTGTGATACCAAGCATGTTCCCTGCTTCTTGAACAGTGAACTCTTTCATCACAAAACTCATTGTTTTTGGTCGAATGTCTTCGTCTTCCTTAACGAATCCACCACGCTCAATTTTGTTCTTTTTAATCATTTGAACAGTATGTGCTCCACCATTATCAAGATCAGCTTTATATTCAGCAATCTGACGGAAACGTACTAGTGGAATTTGTTTTCTTTCAATAGCCTCGTCAAAAAAGGGACGAAACATCTCATCCTCTAAAATAAACTCAAGGGTAGCACCATCTAGTATAGCTGAACCATTAACCTTAGCTGCATTATACTTACCGCCTGTTCTTCCTCCCATTGGCATAATTAATCACTCCTATTTTTCTATTATATTTTTTTTTAAACTTTTCTACCCATTGTAGGGGCACCTTTTGGAATTTTTAATGAATTTCTTAATTCAACAGCAATTGGGTGGTCAGAATCAATAAAGCTTTTTGGGTCTTTAAGAATAAGCTTCTCATCTTCCGAACCTTTAACAATACCAATTGGATTAAGTAACGAAGTATCGCCTTTAGCTTTTTGCATTTCTAATTCTTTGATCTTCTCATCCATTTTCTCTTTTTCTTTGTTTGCTTTTTCTTGAACAACAAGTAATTTTGCAGCTTGTTTATCCAAATCTTCTCTGGAACTACCAACTAACAAATCAGAAATCTCAGCATCAAATTTATTTGTGCTAATTAAGGTTTGACGATAGCTTTCAATCTCTTTTGATTGGAACTCTTTAGTCAAGGCTTCTACCTGATTGTATAGCATTTTAAACTTTTCATCTGATTCTGCCATTTGTTTTCTTGATGCTTCCTCAAGAACTTTTTTCTCTTTTTGTAAGTCAACAATGATTGCTTGCAATTGAACTTCTTTTTCTTTTTCAGATGCTTTTGCAGACTCGACTTCTACTAATCTTTCTTTAAGTTTAGTGAACTCTGTGCTGTTAGTACCTAAATCAGCTTTTAAAGTTGCAATGAGTGATTGGTTAGAGACATTAGTTGCCTCAGTTTTTTTCAGTTCTTCATAAAGTTTATTTTTTTCTTCCTGACGAACCGCCTCTCTCTCACCATTAAGAGCAAGTGTTAATTCTTCAATTGTCGGTTTTCCCTCTTCTGTTGCTTCAAATATTTTTTTAATAAGCTCCTCAATTTTTTTTGACATGTATTTTTTCCTCCTAAAATTTTATTGGCTTCTATAATATATTATACTATAAAAAACATAATTATACAACCCACCCTAGATAAAATATTTTATTATATTATATTTATAAAGAGGATAAGCATATGCTTATTCCTCCCTATTTACATATCCACTTTGAGCACCTATTTTTTTGCCTTCTTTATTTGTACCTACTCCTGCATCAGTTTCTTTCCCACCTGCTCCTGTTGTAGTAGTTTTTCCAAAAGGATCAACCGCAGGTACTGGTACAGGATTTTCTTTTAAGGCTTTTGCAGCTATATCAGCACTATGTTCGACACCATCATAAATAAAGTCACCACTATCGGGATGTAGAACCACACTGTTACCTGAAACAATAATAGGTTTAACTCCTGCTGCTGTTGGGTTATCTTTTCTGTCTTTATCTATTTCATTAATTTTCTGTTCAATTTCCTCTTTACCTAATCTCTCCATTGCACCTCTTCGACTCTCAATAGCTAGACCTACTTCTTTTTCTAATAGATTAATCTCTGCTAATAGATCACGAGGCAAGAATGATGGGAAGGAAATCCAGATATTTTTTAGTGTTAATCGAATATCTTCTTCTGTAATTTTACTTTTTTTGCCATCTTTACCTTCAACTTCAACACCTAATAGTTTTATCAATCCATATTTTAATGCTATAGCTAAAATCATTTTATTCGTTGTAGTCAATGCCCTAGAACTAAATGTTTGTTTCTTTAATATTAAATTCAATAAAGGAAGAAAAGCAATCTCCAAAGCAATACCTGATGTATTTGTGGGAGGCTCTTGCCCCATAGCAATAGCAGGCATAGAAGCAATAGCTAATATCTTTTCATATAAATCATGGGCTTGTTTTTGTGGAGCATCTAATGATGCCAACATCTCAATTAATTGAATCTTAGCATCCTTTGGTAGATTACTAATTATCTTTGTATCCCCTGCTTCTAAGATACCTACACGAGCACCAAAGATAGCCATCAAGGGTTGAGCATTATAATCAATGATGGAAGCGATATCAGACATATTAATATTATAAATTTGATTTAGTTTTTTTATGTCTTCAATATCAGACACACCAAAATAGCTCTTAGCAGAATCCATATTCCTAAAATGAACAATAGGAATAAATCCTAATTCATTAGGACTAGAGCTTACTAACGTATTATCAATATAATATTCTATTGTATCTTTTGTATATACATGTCTAATATATACCTTTCTTTTACCACCCAAGAAAACTTCTCGCCCAAAATTACCAAACAACGAGTCTAATAATTTAGTCGAGGTAGATTCATCTGTAACATCTTGTTGGTAAATTATTGTACAACTTTCCATATCCTCATAATCCCCATTTGTCCCTGATCTATATAAAGGAAAACAAATATTAGCAGGAACATACATAAGTTTAATCCTACCATCTAAATGAGCAAATTCCCCAAATGGATCATTAAAATCATCATTCAATTCTCCATTTATCATTTTAGGTACATATTGAAGTAATACATAAGCATCCCCTGATACAGATTTACCCTCAGCAATATTATATAATAATGTATTTTTACTAGAGTCTTGCCAAACTTCCTCAACAAATGGATAAACTAAAGATTCAGTTTTCTCATTAAAAGAAAACCCAACACTTTTTCCTATCTCCATAGATGTATATTTATCCACAATTGTTTTAACTAAATTGATAGTTATCTCATCCCGCTCTTCATCAGGCTCAATACCCATCCAATGATTACCATAGTAAAACTCATAATTCTCATTATAGATAGACACCTTAGCATTCTGTTCAGTAGTTAAATATTGATTTGCATTTTGATATTTTGACATTGCTAAAAATCTTTGCATTTTCATTTTAATTTACCTTCCCCCTTTTATTCTTTTTCTTTTTCCTCTAGCAGTTTTATAATATTTATTTTTAACAATCTCTACTTGTTCCACTTCTCCTCTTGTAGCATAGCAAGCTAATGCCCAAGATACTAAGTAATCATCATGGTCTTTTTTACCATCGCTATGTTTAACTACTAAATTACTTCCTGAATACATTTTTGTTGCTCCAAGTACCTGTTTTTTGAACTCATAAAAATGTTTAGATTCTTCTTCATTCATTTCCTCAAGGTCTTGAATAGGAATACCTGCATAACCACTTTTAACAAGTGTCTGATGGTATTTAAACAAAGCAGACTTAGCAGGCATAGTAAATATAAATGGTTCACAATCATATTCTACAGCTGCCAATATTCGATCATAAGTAGGGCTACCTACTCCAGTAGCATCAATAACAACCTTTTTGATAGGGTATAATCCTAGGAAGTTAAGAATAGCTTCATATTGAAGATTCCAATTATCTCCTTTTATTTCTAACCAATCAACAATTCTATTAGGATAAACAATAACATCATTTACTATATCATTATTTGGATTCTTCTCGGCAGGTGCTTCTTTGATAACAGGGTTTTCCCAGTCTACTTCTAAGATAGTAACAACAGTAGAGTCCTGAGCTTTACCCAAATCTATACCTGCTACTAGTCCACCTTTCTTTTTGTCATACTGACCAATACGTTTTTCTCTATCATAATTTAATAATAAATCTTGTTCAGTTAAATACATTCCCCTCTCAAATATCCAATGTAACATATAAGATATTCGGAATGTGTCTGATTGCTCCCCTAGTTGTTTTCTCTCTGTAGCTAATGACTTAGCATATAGAGGTGAGAATTTGGCACAGTAATCCCCATTATATTCATAATGATCTTTGATCTTTTTATTCTTTTTTGCCTCAGTGTTTCGTATAATAGCATCATAAAAAAAGTTAGGTACAAAGGATGGAGTCCCAATTAATACTTTTGTTCCATGATAAGCTGCAACCATCGGTTTAATACTTTTTTCATATTTAATATCATCAATCTCTTGTGCTTCATCCAAAATTACACAATGGAAAGATCCCCCCTCAATTGTTGCTTTTTCAGAAGCTGTAATAGCTGTAGCTTTTGATTCAACCAAATCTAATCCTACAAATTTAATAATAAATGTATTAGCATTACTTTGTGCAAGTACACAGTTTATATCACTACTCTGCATAATTGAAGTAGCTAATTTTGTGTTTAGGTTATCTTTGATTCGTGTAAAGATAATTGTAGCTTGATCTTTCTTTGGGGCAAAACAACCAAACCAAACCCCTACCCTAAACTTTTCTAATCGCTTGTCTCCTGTAAACATAGCCATTCTAGCCAAGATTGGTAATATAATCATACATCCAGAACAGATGTTTGCTATCGTCTCTGATTTACCTGTTTGTCGAGCAAATAGTCCAGTGATCTCTGCTCCATCATCTGATAATAACGATCTAATAATTCTTTTAGCGAAAGTGATCTGATAATTTCTTAGTTTCTTTTCAGGAATAGTTAGACTATCACAAAAGTTAAAAACAATATCAACTAACTGCTTAGTAGAAATTGTATCTACTTTTTCTACATGCATTGTTTTTATTTCCCCCATATAATGTGTTCCCCCTTTTTATATAAATAAATATACTCTATATTATATTATAACATAAAAAAGAACAAAAAAAAAGATAGGCTACTTAAAGCCTATCCTTAAACTATTATATTAATGTTCAATATTTGGGTCATCATACTTTTCACCTAAATATTTAACTAATCTTTCTTGTACAAAATTGAAAGTATGTCCATCCAAATCATCTAGTGTTCCATTATTGTTTACTTCATAACTATTATAACTCTTCCAGTCTGTTGCATCCAGTGAAGATTCCGAAGGATGCTTACTTTGAACTAAAGTCAACTCCTCTTTATTTTCATATGCACCTGTGATATGGACAACATCCTTTGTGACACTCCAACCATATGTATTTACTAATCGCTGAAACAAAAAGTTCTTTTCAATGTTCAATTCATTCTCATATCTACAATCAGTAATTATTAACCATATATGGGATTCTGTAGAACTATTAGTTAGAAAATCTACTGTAGAAGTTGGGGAAGAGAATCTTCTCCAATACTGGAAAAAGTTGTAAACATCATAAAATAAAGCCTCGATCCAAACATCTTCAAAATAGATATTACGATAGGAATTACCTACTGTTTGTAATAGTGATCTACCTGCCTCATCCTTTTTACCATCCCAACCGAATACTTCCTTAGCTTCTTGTTTGACACTCAATGCAAAGGCAGTTCTAGCAATATTGGATTGTACTAAGGAGTTCTCTCCTAAATGTTCCAAATGTTTTTCGAGACTATTTGCAAAAGTATCTTTTCCTGCACGAGCTTTACCACTAATCAATAAGATATGCAAATTATTTGATTTACTTTTTGACATATACTCAACCCTTCTTTAAGACAAATTTAAATGTCTTTTCTACTATTTGTTTTTTGTATTCTGGATATATACGTTTTTCCCCAATGGCTACCTGATTGGTAAAAACCTTAACTACCCTTTTACATTCTGTACAAAGATAAGCAAACCAAATTAAATCAGATTCATAATCTGTGTCGTATTCAAGAGCAGGGGGTGATAGGATTGTCCCACACTCAGGACAATGAGGCTTATTATCCTTAATTAGAGCGAAACCATACTTCCCTGTAGGTTTCCTCCCCTTTTTATTTACTGCTCCTTTTGGTCTACCTTTCTTCTTATTCAGGGGTGTTTTCGCCACAGGCAAACAAAGCACCTTTATCAAAAGATTCTACTGGATTCCCTTGCCCCTGTTTTTCAAACCATGAAATATCATAACCTAATTCTTGAAGAATAGTAACACATTTTTTTGCTCGTGAGCATTCCTGCATAACATTATGTAATTTCTCGTAGTTATTAGAAACTGCGTAATAAGCTTCAAAATATTCTCTTGCTGCATCTGCTAATTCTTCACTAAACATTTTAAGATTTTCTACTTTGGCATCAGTGTAGTAATGACTTCCTGAATCAAAGATATAAGCTAAAAGATTTTGATTAACCACATCAAAAAATGTTGGGGGGATACCCTCTTTAGAGTAAACTAAACCCTTGATTAATGATAAAAAAACACTACTACCCTTCTCTGAGTATCTACTAACAGAAGCAAAGTTTTCCATAATGAAGTTATATTGTGTTTTTTCATTTGAGCTAAAAAGAAAATCAGGAGAAATCTTTGTGGTTCCATCTGATTCTTCTTTTAACATGCCCACAACATCCAAGCTGTCAATAAGGTTAGCATATACAAAAGATAAAGAAGTTAGCTCATCACTTGGGATTGTATTTTCAAGTAGTGGGATGATGATTTTTTTGTGCTTCTCAATAACGGATTCTCTAGCTTTCCGTTTGCACATATTGACATAAACATATACCTGACCTTTAGTTACATTTTTCATTTTTCTTCCTCCGAATACATTTTTGTTACTTTTGAAATTAAGTGTAATTTATTATTTTTGACCAAAAAGGTGTATGTAGAACTACCCTTACTTACTTCTATTGTATTGATTCCCTGTTTGTCTAGTAAAACACTTTTAACAGTTACTCCCTCAGTAAACATTGAAGGAGGTACAATAATAGGTAAGGTTGTTAATAGTTCAGTTACTGCTGCAATAATTTTATCACAATTTTGTGAATCATCCAATGTTATTTTTTTCAGAATGAACACCCTCTCGTAAATGTATTGTACAAGCTCTAATTTTTTCACCAGTATTAGGATATGGACTATCTATTAAATAATGCTCAGTCCTATGAATAATATAAGATTTTAAACCACCATCTTTATCATATTGATAAAACATGAGGGGATGAGCAGGATCATTCGGGTCTAACATATCAACTAAGTTGCTACTCATTGAACCAATATCATCAATCAGTCCTTTAACTTCTTGGTAATTTTCCACAATCTCATCGGCTATTTTAGAATATTTATCTCCACCTTTAACTGTGAATAACTGATCCATATTTAGAAAATAAATTTCAGAGAACAACTTTTCTAATGATTCTATATATTTACTCTGCCACATAACTTTTCCACTCCTCAAAACATATTAATACTAATTCCTTTTTACCCTTTGTTGTTACTTCCACCAAATCATCAGCTCCAACATAGATAGGGGGATGGACATGGTAAGTTGTCTTTTTATCGAAAAATAGGGTTGGTAATACTAACCCATCCTTTGTACAATTAAACATTTGAGAAAATAACTCTTCTTGATGCTTTGCTCTAAGGTTATTTGATAAGCAGTCAATTTTTTTATAATTCATTTTGATTCTTCTTTTAAGTTCTTTTTTCCGATCATTTCTTCTCTTGATAATAGCCTGCCCCATCCTTAGATATAATAAATTAGCACCACACCCTTGGAGCAGAAACATTATTTTTTTCAATTCTAATTTGTCTCTACATATTTCCCTATAAACATTTTCTAACTGTCTCATTGTACCTCCTATGATGATTTAAAGTTGTATAGCGGTTTAGCAATAGCTTGGATGATATAATGTTCAGAAATTTGATCCATAATTTCCTCAGCATCTTTATATGCTTGAGGGGCTTCATCCAGTGTAGCATCACTAATACAAGTAGTATAAACATTGGACATCGACTCAATGAACTCACCCATAACTAATTGTTCTTTGGCTTTACTACGACTATATAGTCGACCTGCACCGTGAGGCATGGAATTATTCAATTCACTATTTTTTGGGTTGTTAACTACAAGCAAAATACCATCCCGCATATTCATAGGAATTAAGGATAAACTATGCTTTTCACCCTCGGAGCAAACTGCTCCCTTACGGATAGTAAAAGAGATAGTATCTCCAACTAAATTATATTTAACATAGTTGTGGATAGTTTCAATAGGTAAATTTGAATAAAATTTCTCTAAACAAATAGAGGAATCTACTAATTGATCTAATTTACTAATGATAGTTTCTAAAATAAGCTCCCGATTTAAGGAAGCAAATGTTACTACCTTTTCTTGGTCTTTAATATAATCTACTAGAAGTTGTGGGGAGATTTCGCCATAAATGATCCCTTGTAGTTTACCTTTATGTTTAAGAGTAAACTCTTGTAGCTTCTCAGTGATATGTTCCATTTGATTTTTCTCTTTACATTCAGCAATAATCGCAGCTTTCCCTTTAGCTAAATAACTCTGATACTCTACATCTGCTTGTTTTGTGTAATATTCGCAAACACGCTTACCTAAATTACGAGAACCTGAGTGTACTGTCAACAGATATACATGTGAATATACCCCTTTATCGAAAACAGTCTTGATAAATCCTAATTCAATAAAATGGTTTCCACCACCAAGAGTACCCAAGGCTAAGGTATCTCGCTCAACATATCCTGTAATAGATTTTACCAGTGCCAAATTACCTCCATTATTGTTAAGGTATTTGTTTGGTGCCTTATTTACATTACCACCAGAAGGGATGTTTTCACGGATGAAGTTATCTAGTTGCCAAAAAATGTCATCAGTCAATGGGGGAGTAGA
>NW_028301464.1:0-30286 GCF_061612785.1 Hesperophylax consimilis | reverse complement strand
TTGAAAAACCATAAAAAATGTGTAAAAACGTCATAAAACCTAAAAAATTGTCTAAAACACCATAAATCGTTGTAAAACACTGAAAATTACTGAAAAACCATAAAAAATGTGTAAAAACGTCATAAAACCTCAAAAATTGTATAAAACAGCGTATATCGTCGAAAAAAACTGAAAATTAGTGAATAAGCATGCAAAATGTGTAAAAACGTCATAAAACCTAAAAAATTGTCAAAAACAGCATAAATCGTCGTAAAACACTTAAAATTACTGAAAAACCATAAAAAATGAGTAAAAACGTCATAAAACCTAAAAAATTGTCTAAAACAGCGTATATCGTTGTAAAACACTGAAAATTACTGAAAAACCATAAAAAATATGTAAAAACGTCATAAAACCTCAAAAATTGTCTCAAACAGCGTATATCGTAGTAAAAATTACGAAAATTATTGAAAAAGCATGCAAAATGTGTAAAAACGTCATAAAACCTAAAAAATTGTCTAAAACAGTGTATATAGTCGTAAAAAACTGAAAATTACTGAATAAGCATGCAAAATGTGTAAAAACGTCATAAAACCTAAAAAATTGTCTAAAACACCATAAATCGTTGTAAAACACTGAAAATTACTGAAAAACCATAAAAAATGTGTTAAAACGTCATAAAACCTCAAAAATTGTCTAAAACAGCATATGTCGTAGTAAAAATTACGAAAATTACTGAAAAAGCATGCAAATTGTGTAAAAACGTCATAAAACCTCAAAAATTGTCTGAAATAGCATTAACCGACTGAAAATTACTGAAAAACCATAAAAAATGTTTAAAACCTTCAAAAAACCTCAAATGATTACTTAAACAGCGTTAATCGTCGTAAAACACTGAAAATTACTGAAAAATCATAAAAAATGAGTAAAAACGTCATGAAACTTCAAAAATTGTCTCAAACAACGTATATCGTCGAAAAAAACTGAAAATTAGTGAATAAGCATGCAAAATGTGTAAAAACGTCTTAAAACCTAAAAAATTGTCTAAAACACCATAAATCGTTGTAAAACACTGAAAATTACTGAAAAACCATAAAAAATGTGTAAAAACGTCATAAAACCTAAAAAATTGTCTAAAACACCATAAATCGTTGTAAAACACTGAAAATTACTGAAAAACAATAAAAATGTGTAAAAACGTCATAAAACCTCAAAAATTGTATAAAACAGCGTATATCGTCAAAAAAAACTGAAAATTAGTGAATAAGCATGCAAAATGTGTAAAAACGTCATAAAACCTAAAGAATTGTCAAAAACAGCATAAATCGTCGTAAAACACTGAAAATTACTGAAAAACCATTAAAAATGGTGTAAAAACGTCATAAAACCTAAAAAATTGTCTAAAACAGCGTATATCGTCGAAAAAAACTGAAAATTAGTGAATAAGCATGCAAAATGTGTAAAAACGTCATAAAACCTAAAGACTTGTCTAAAACAGTAAAAATGTGTACTCAATGTGTAAAAACGTCATAAAACCTAAAAATTGTCTAAAACAGCGTATATCGTCGTAAAAAACTGAAAATTACTGAAAAAGAATGCAACGTCATAAAACCTAAAGACTTAAGTGTTAAGAACGTCATAAAACCTAAAAAATTGTCTAAAACACCATAAATCGTTGTAAAACCTTGGAAATTACTGAAAAACCATAAAAAATGTGTAAAAACGTCATAAAACCTCAAAAATTGTCTAAAACAGCGTATATCGTCGAAAAAAACTGAAAATTAGTGAATAAGCATGCAAAATGTGTAAAAACGTCATAAAACCTCAAAAATTGTCTAAAACAGCGTATATCGTAGTAAAAATTACGAAAATTACTGAAAAAGCATGCAAAATGTGTCAGAACGTCATTAAACCTAAAAAATTGTCTAAAACACCATAAATCGTTGTAAAACACTGAAAATTACTGAAAAACCAAAAAAATTTGTAAAAACGTCATAAAACCTCAAAAATTGTCTAAAACAGCATATGTCGTAGTAAAAATTACGGAAATTACTGAAAAAGCATGCAAAATGTGTAAGAACGTCATAAAACCTAAAAATAGTCTAAAACACCATAAATCGTTGTAAAACACTGAAAATTACTGAAAAACCATAAAAAATGGTATAAAAACGTCATAAAACCTAAAAAATTGTCTAAAACAGCGTATATCGTCGAAAAAAACTGAAAATTAGTGAATAAGCATGCAAAATGTGTAAAAACGTCATAAAACCTAAAGACTTGTCTAAAACAGTAAAAATGTGTACTAAATGTGTAAAAACGTCATAAAACCTAAAAATTGTCTAAAACAGCGTATATCGTCGTAAAAAACTGAAAATTACTGAAAAAGCATGCAACGTCATAAAACCTAAAGACTTAAGTGTTAAGAACGTCATAAAACCTAAAAAATTGTCTAAAACACCATAAATCGTTGTGAAACACTGAAAATTACTGAAAAACCATAAAAAATGTGTAAAAACGTCATAAAACCTCAAAAATTGTCTCAAACAGCGTATATCGTAGTAAAAATTACGAAAATTATTGAAAAAGCATGCAAAATGTGTAAAAAACGTCATAAAACCTAAAAAATTATCTAAAACAGTGTATATAGTCGTAAAAAACTGAAAATTACTGAATAAGCATGCAAAATGTGTAAAAACGTCATAAAACCTAAAAAATTGTCTAAAACACCATAAATCGTTGTAAAACACTGAAAATTACTGAAAAACCATAAAAAATGTGTTAAAACGTCATAAAACCTCAAAAATTGTCTAAAACAGCATATGTCGTAGTAAAAATTACGAAAATTACTGAAAAAGCATGCAAAATGTGTTAGAACGTCATAAAACCTAAAAAATTGTCTAAAACACCATAAATCGTTGTAAAACACTGAAAATTACTGAAAAACCATAAAAAATGTGTAAAAAACGTCATAAAACCTAAAAAATTGTCTAAAACAGCGTATATAGTCGTTAAAAACTGAAAATTACTGAAAAAGCATGCAAATTGTGTAAAAACGTCATAAAACTTCAAAAATTGTCTAAAACAGCATTAACCGACTGAAAATTACTGAAAAACCATAAAAAATGTTTAAAAACCTTCAAAAAACCTCAAATGATTACTAAAACAGCGTTAATCGTCGTAAAACATTGAAAATTACTGAAAAACCATAAAAAATGAGTAAAAACGTCATAAAACCCTCAAAAATTGTCTAAAACAGCGTATGTCGTCGAAAAAAACTGAAAAATTACTGAATAAGCATGCAAAATGTGTAAAAACGTCATAAAACCTAAAAAATTGTCTAAAACACCATAAATCATTGTAAAACACTGAAAATTACTGAAAAACCATTAAAAATGTGTAAAAACGTCATAAAACCTCAAAAATTGTCTAAAACAGCGTATATCGTTGTAAAACACTGAAAATTACTGAAAAACCATTAAAAATGTGTAAAAACGTCATAAAACCTCAAAAATTGTCTAAAACAGCGTATATCGTAGTAAAAATTACGAAAATTACTGAAAAACTATGCAAAATGTGTAAGAATGTCATAAAACCTAAAAAATTGTCTAAAACACCATAAATCGTTGTAAAACACTGAAAATTACTGAAAAACCATAAAAAATGGTGTAACAACGTCATAAAACCTAAAAAATTGTCTAAAACAGCGTATATCGTCGAAAAAAACTGAAAATTAGTGAATAAGCATGCAAAATGTGTAAAAACGTCATAAAACCTAAAGACTTGTCTAAAACAGTAAAAATGTGTACTAAATGTGTAAAAACGTCATAAAACCTAAAAATTGTCTAAAACAGCGTATATCGTCGTAAAAAACTGAAAATTACTGAAAAAGCATGCAACGTCATAAAACCTAAAGACTTAAGTGTTAAGAACGTCATAAAACCTAAAAAATTGTCTAAAACACCTTAAATCGTTGTAAAACACTGAAAATTACTGAAAAACCATAAAAAATGTGTAAAAACGTCATAAAACCTAAAAAATTGTCTAAAACAGCGTATATAGTCGTAAAAAACTGAAAATTACTGAATAAGCATGCAAATGTGTAAAAACGTCATAAAACCTAAAAAATTGTCTAAAACACCATAAATCGTTGTAAAACACTGAAAATTACTGAAAAACCATAAAAAATGTGTAAAAACGTCATAAAACCTCAAAAATTGTCTAAAACAGCATATGTCGTAGTAAAAATTACGAAAATTACTGAAAAAGCATGCAGAATGTGTAAGAACGTCATAAAACCTAAAAAATTGTCTAAAACAACATAAATCGTTGTAAAACACTGAAAATTACTGAAAAACCATAAAAATTGTGTAAAAACGTCATAAAACCTAAAAATTGTCTAAAACAGCGTATATCGTCGTAAAAAACTTAAAATTACTGAAAAAGCATGCAACGTCATAACACCTAAAGTTTTAAGTGTTAAGAACGTCGTAAAACCTAAAAATTTGTCTAAAACACCATAAATCGTTGTAAAACACTGAAAATTACTGAAAAACCATAAAAAATGTGTAAAAACGTCATAAAACCTAAAAAATTGTCTAAAACAGCGTATATAGTCGTTAAAAACTGAAAATTACTGAATAAGCATGCAAAATGTTTAAAAACGTCATAAAACCTAAAAAATTGTCTAAAACACCATAAATCGTTGTAAAACACTGAAAATTACTGAAAAACCATTAAAAATGTGTAAAAACGTCATAAAACCTCAAAAATTGTCTAAAACAGCATATGTCGAAGTAAAAATTACGAAAATTACTGAAAAAGCATGCAAAATGTGTAAGAACGTCATAAAACCTAAAAAATTGTCTAAAACACCATAAATCGTTGTAAAACACTGAAAATTACTGAAAAACCATAAAAAATGTGTAAAAAACGTCATAAAACCTCAAAAATTGTCTAAAACAGCGTATATCGTAGTAAAAATTACGAAAATTACTGAAAAAGCATGCAAAATGTGTAAAAACGTCATAAAACCTCAAAAATTGTCTAAAACAGCGTATATCGTTGTAAAACACTGAAAATTACTGAAAAACCATAAAAAATGTGTAAAAACGTCATAAATCCTCAAAAATTGTCTAAAACAGCGTATATCGTAGTAAAAATTACGAAAATTACTGAAAAAGCATGCAAAATGTTTAAGAACGTCATTAAACCTAAAAAATTGTCTAAAACACCATAAATCGTTGTAAAACACTGAAAATTACTGAAAAACCATAAAAAATGTGTAAAAACGTCATAAAACCTAAAAAATTGTCTAAAACAGCGTATATCGTCGTAAAAAACTGAGAATTACTGAAAAACCATAAAAAAAGTGTGAAAACGTCATAAAACCTCAAAAATTGTCTAAAACAGCATATGTCGTAGTAAAAATTACGAAAATTACTGAAAAAGCATGCAAAATGTGTTAGAACGTCATTAAACCTAAAAAATTGTCTAAAACACCATAAATCGTTGTAAAACACTGAAAATTACTGAAAAACCATAAAAAATGTGTAAAAACGTCATAAAACCTAAAAAATTGTCTAAAACAGCATTAACCGACTGAAAATTACTGAAAAACCATAAAAAATGTTTAAAAACCTTCAAAAAACCTCAAATGATTACTTAAACAGCGTTTATCGTCGTAAAACACTGAAAATTACTGAAAAATCATAAAAATTGAGTAAAAACGTCATGAAACCTCAAAAATTGTCTAAAACAGCGTATATCGTTGTAAAACACTGAAAATTACTGAAAAACCATAAAAAATGTGTAAAAACGTCATAAAACCTCAAAAATTGTCTTAAACAGCGTATATCGTAGTAAAAATTACGAAAATTACTGAAAAAGCATGCAAAATGTGTAAGAACGTCATTAAACCTAAAAAATTGTCTAAAACACCATAAATCGTTGTAAAACACTGAAAATTACTGAAAAACCATAAAAAATGTGTAAAAACGTCATAAAACCTAAAAAATTGTCTAAAACAGCGTATATCGTCGTAAAAAACTGAGAATTACTGAAAAAGCATGCAAATTGTGTAAAAACGTCATAAAACCTCAAAAATTGTCTAAAATAGCATTTACCGACTGAAAATTACTGAAAAACCATAAAAAATGTTTAAAACCTTCAAAAAACCTCAAAGGATTACTTAAACAGCGTTAATCGTCGTAAAACACTGAAAATTACTGAAAAACCATAAAAAATGTGTAAAAACGTCATAAAACCTCAAAAATTGTATAAAACAGCGTATATCGTCGAAAAAAACTGAAAATTAGTGAATAAGCATGCAAAATGTGTAAAAACGTCATAAAACCTAAAAAATTGTCAAAAACAGCATAAATCGTCGTAAAACACTTAAAATTACTGAAAAACCATAAAAAATGAGTAAAAACGTCATAAAACCTAAAAAATTGTCTAAAACAGCGTATATCGTTGTAAAACACTGAAAATTACTGAAAAACCATAAAAAATGTGTAAAAACGTCATAAAACCTAAAAAATTGTCTAAAACACCATAAATCGTTGTAAAACACTGAAAATTACTGAAAAACCATAAAAAATGGTATAAAAACGTCATAAAACCTAAAAAATTGTCTAAAACAGCGTATATCGTCGAAAAAAACTGAAAATTAGTGAATAAGCATGCAAAATGTGTAAAAACGTCATAAAACCTAAAGACTTGTCTAAAACAGTAAAAATGTGTACTAAATGTGTAAAAACGTCATAAAACCTAAAAATTGTCTAAAACAGCGTATATCGTCGTAAAAAACTGAAAATTACTGAAAAAGCATGCAACGTCATAAAACCTAAAGACTTAAGTGTTAAGAACGTCATAAAACCTAAAAAATTGTCTAAAACATCATAAATCGTTGTGAAACACTGAAAATTACTGAAAAACCATAAAAAATGTGTAAAAACGTCATAAAACCTCAAAAATTGTCTCAAACAGCGTATATCGTAGTAAAAATTACGAAAATTATTGAAAAAGCATGCAAAATGTGTAAAAACGTCATAAAACCTAAAAAATTGTCTAAAACAGTGTATATAGTCGTAAAAAACTGAAAATTACTGAATAAGCATGCAAAATGTGTAAAAACGTCATAAAACCTAAAAAATTGTCTAAAACACCATAAATCGTTGTAAAACACTGAAAATTACTGAAAAACCATAAAAAATGTGTTAAAACGTCATAAAACCTCAAAAATTGTCTAAAACAGCATATGTCGTAGTAAAAATTACGAAAATTACTGAAAAAGCATGCAAAATGTGTTAGAACGTCATAAAACCTAAAAAATTGTCTAAAACACCATAAATCGTTGTAAAACACTGAAAATTACTGAAAAACCATAAAAAATGTGTAAAAACGTCATAAAACCTAAAAAATTGTCTAAAACAGCGTATATAGTCGTTAAAAACTGAAAATTACTGAAAAAGCATGCAAATTGTGTAAAAACGTCATAAAACTTCAAAAATTGTCTAAAACAGCATTAACCGACTGAAAATTACTGAAAAACCATAAAAAATGTTTAAAAACCTTCAAAAAACCTCAAATGATTACTAAAACAGCGTTAATCGTCGTAAAACATTGAAAATTACTGAAAAACCATAAAAAATGAGTAAAAACGTCATAAAACCTCAAAAATTGTCTAAAACAGCGTATGTCGTCGAAAAAAACTGAAAATTACTGAATAAGCATGCAAAATGTGTAAAAACGTCATAAAACCTAAAAAATTGTCTAAAACACCATAAATCATTGTAAAACACTGAAAATTACTGAAAAACCATTAAAAATGTGTAAAAACGTCATAAAACCTCAAAAATTGTCTAAAACAGCGTATATCGTCGTTTCAAACTGTTTATTACTGAAAAAGCATGCAAAATGTGTAAAAACGTCATAAAACCTAAAGAATTGTCTAAAACAGCATAAATCGTCGTAAAACACTGAAAATTACTGAAAAACCATAAAATATGAGTAAAAACGTCATAAAACCTCAAAAATTGTCTAAAACAGCGTATATCGTTGTAAAACACTGAAAATTACTGAAAAACCATAAAAAATGTGTAAAAACGTCATTAAACCTCAAAAATTGTCTAAAACAGCGTATTTCGTAGTAAAAATTACGAAAATTACTGAAAAAGCATGCAAAATGTGTAAGAACGTCATTAAACCTCAAAAATTGTCTAAAACAGCATTAACCGACTGAAAATTACTGAAAAACCATAAAAAATGTTTAAAAACCTTCAAAAAACCTCAAATGATTACTTAAACAGCGTTTATCGTCGTAAAACACTGAAAATTACTGAAAAATCATAAAAAATGAGTAAAAACGTCATGAAACCTCAAAAATTGTCTAAAACAGCGTATATCGTCGAAAAAAACTGAAAATTAGTGAATAAGCATGCAAAATGTGTAAAAACGTCATAAAACCTAAAGAATTGTCAAAAACAGCATAAATCGTCGTAAAACACTTAAAATTACTGAAAAACCATAAAAAATGAGTAAAAACGTCATAAAACCTAAAAAATTGTCTTAAACAGCGTATATCGTTGTAAAACACTGAAAATTACTGAAAAACCATAAAAAATATGTAAAAACGTCATAAAACCTCAAAAATTGTATAAAACAGCGTATATCGTCGAAAAAAACTGAAAATTAGTGAATAAGCATGCAAAATGTGTAAAAACGTCATAAAACCTAAAAAATTGTCAAAAACAGCATAAATCGTCGTAAAACACTTAAAATTACTGAAAAACCATTAAAAATGAGTAAAAACGTCATAAAACCTAAAAAATTGTCTAAAACACCATAAATCGTTGTAAAACACTGAAAATTACTGAAAAACCAAAAAAATTTGTAAAAACGTCATAAAACCTCAAAAATTGTCTAAAACAGCATATGTCGTAGTAAAAATTACGAAAATTACTGAAAAAGCATGCAAAATGTGTAAGAACGTCATAAAACCTAAAAATTGTCTAAAACACCATAAATCGTTGTAAAACACTGAAAATTACTGAAAAACCATAAAAAATGGTATAAAAACGTCATAAAACCTAAAAAATTGTCTAAAACAGCGTATATCGTCGAAAAAAACTGAAAATTAGTGAATAAGCATGCAAAATGTGTAAAAACGTCATAAAACCTAAAGACTTGTCTATAACAGTAAAAATGTGTACTAAATGTGTAAAAACGTCATAAAACCTAAAGAATTGTCAAAAACAGCATAAATCGTCGTAAAACACTTAAAATTACTGAAAAACCATAAAAAATGAGTAAAAACGTCATAAAACCTAAAAAATTGTCTAAAACAGCGTATATCGTTGTAAAACACTGAAAATTACTGAAAAACCATAAAAAATGTGTAAGAACGTCATTAAACCTCAAAAATTGTCTAAAACACCATAAATCGTTGTAAAACACTGAAAATTACTGAAAAACCAAAAAAATTTGTAAAAACGTCATAAAACCTCAAAAATTGTCTAAAACAGCATATGTCGTAGTAAAAATTACGAAAATTACTGAAAAAGCATGCAAAATGTGTAAGAACGTCATAAAACCTAAAAATTGTCTAAAACACCATAAATCGTTGTAAAACACTGAAAATTACTGAAAAACCATAAAAAATGGTATAAAAACGTCATAAAACCTAAAAAATTGTCTAAAACAGCGTATATCGTCGAAAAAAACTGAAAATTAGTGAATAAGCATGCAAAATGTGTAAAAACGTCATAAAACCTAAAGACTTGTCTAAAACAGTAAAAATGTGTACTAAATGTGTAAAAACGTCATAAAACCTAAAAATTGTCTAAAACAGCGTATATCGTCGTAAAAAACTGAAAAATACTGAAAAAGCATGCAACGTCATAAAACCTAAAGACTTAAGTGTTAAGAACGTCATAAAACCTAAAAAATTGTCTAAAACACCATAAATCGTTGTGAAACACTGAAAATTACTGAAAAACCATAAAAAATGTGTAAAAACGTCATAAAACCTCAAAAATTGTCTCAAACAGCGTATATCGTAGTAAAAATTACGAAAATTATTGAAAAAGCATGCAAAATGTGTAAAAACGTCATAAAACCTAAAAAATTGTCTAAAACAGCGTATATCGTCGTAAAAAACTGAGAATTACTGAAAAAGCATGCAAATTGTGTAAAAACGTCATAAAACCTCAAAAATTGTCTAAAATAGCATTTACCGACTGAAAATTACTGAAAAACCATAAAAAATGTTTAAAACCTTCAAAAAACCTCAAAGGATTACTTAAACAGCGTTAATCGTCGTAAAACACTGAAAATTACTGAAAAACCATAAAAAATGTGTAAAAACGTCATAAAACCTCAAAAATTGTATAAAACAGCGTATATCGTCGAAAAAAACTGAAAATTAGTGAATAAGCATGCAAAATGTGTAAAAACGTCATAAAACCTAAAAAATTGTCAAAAACAGCATAAATCGTCGTAAAACACTTAAAATTACTGAAAAACCATAAAAAATGAGTAAAAACGTCATAAAACCTAAAAAATTGTCTAAAACAGCGTATATCGTTGTAAAACACTGAAAATTACTGAAAAACCATAAAAAATGTGTAAAAACGTCATAAAACCTAAAAAATTGTCTAAAACACCATAAATCGTTGTAAAACACTGAAAATTACTGAAAAACCATAAAAAATGGTATAAAAACGTCATAAAACCTAAAAAATTGTCTAAAACAGCGTATATCGTCGAAAAAAACTGAAAATTAGTGAATAAGCATGCAAAATGTGTAAAAACGTCATAAAACCTAAAGACTTGTCTAAAACAGTAAAAATGTGTACTAAATGTGTAAAAACGTCATAAAACCTAAAAATTGTCTAAAACAGCGTATATCGTCGTAAAAAACTGAAAATTACTGAAAAAGCATGCAACGTCATAAAACCTAAAGACTTAAGTGTTAAGAACGTCATAAAACCTAAAAAATTGTCTAAAACATCATAAATCGTTGTGAAACACTGAAAATTACTGAAAAACCATAAAAAATGTGTAAAAACGTCATAAAACCTCAAAAATTGTCTCAAACAGCGTATATCGTAGTAAAAATTACGAAAATTATTGAAAAAGCATGCAAAATGTGTAAAAACGTCATAAAACCTAAAAAATTGTCTAAAACAGTGTATATAGTCGTAAAAAACTGAAAATTACTGAATAAGCATGCAAAATGTGTAAAAACGTCATAAAACCTAAAAAATTGTCTAAAACACCATAAATCGTTGTAAAACACTGAAAATTACTGAAAAACCATAAAAAATGTGTTAAAACGTCATAAAACCTCAAAAATTGTCTAAAACAGCATATGTCGTAGTAAAAATTACGAAAATTACTGAAAAAGCATGCAAAATGTGTTAGAACGTCATAAAACCTAAAAAATTGTCTAAAACACCATAAATCGTTGTAAAACACTGAAAATTACTGAAAAACCATAAAAAATGTGTAAAAACGTCATAAAACCTAAAAAATTGTCTAAAACAGCGTATATAGTCGTTAAAAACTGAAAATTACTGAAAAAGCATGCAAATTGTGTAAAAACGTCATAAAACTTCAAAAATTGTCTAAAACAGCATTAACCGACTGAAAATTACTGAAAAACCATAAAAAATGTTTAAAAACCTTCAAAAAACCTCAAATGATTACTAAAACAGCGTTAATCGTCGTAAAACATTGAAAATTACTGAAAAACCATAAAAAATGAGTAAAAACGTCATAAAACCTCAAAAATTGTCTAAAACAGCGTATGTCGTCGAAAAAAACTGAAAATTACTGAATAAGCATGCAAAATGTGTAAAAACGTCATAAAACCTAAAAAATTGTCTAAAACACCATAAATCATTGTAAAACACTGAAAATTACTGAAAAACCATTAAAAATGTGTAAAAACGTCATAAAACCTCAAAAATTGTCTAAAACAGCGTATATCGTCGTTTCAAACTGTTTATTACTGAAAAAGCATGCAAAATGTGTAAAAACGTCATAAAACCTAAAGAATTGTCTAAAACAGCATAAATCGTCGTAAAACACTGAAAATTACTGAAAAACCATAAAATATGAGTAAAAACGTCATAAAACCTCAAAAATTGTCTAAAACAGCGTATATCGTTGTAAAACACTGAAAATTACTGAAAAACCATAAAAAATGTGTAAAAACGTCATTAAACCTCAAAAATTGTCTAAAACAGCGTATTTCGTAGTAAAAATTACGAAAATTACTGAAAAAGCATGCAAAATGTGTAAGAACGTCATTAAACCTCAAAAATTGTCTAAAACAGCATTAACCGACTGAAAATTACTGAAAAACCATAAAAAATGTTTAAAAACCTTCAAAAAACCTCAAATGATTACTTAAACAGCGTTTATCGTCGTAAAACACTGAAAATTACTGAAAAATCATAAAAAATGAGTAAAAACGTCATGAAACCTCAAAAATTGTCTAAAACAGCGTATATCGTCGAAAAAAACTGAAAATTAGTGAATAAGCATGCAAAATGTGTAAAAACGTCATAAAACCTAAAGAATTGTCAAAAACAGCATAAATCGTCGTAAAACACTTAAAATTACTGAAAAACCATAAAAAATGAGTAAAAACGTCATAAAACCTAAAAAATTGTCTTAAACAGCGTATATCGTTGTAAAACACTGAAAATTACTGAAAAACCATAAAAAATATGTAAAAACGTCATAAAACCTCAAAAATTGTATAAAACAGCGTATATCGTCGAAAAAAACTGAAAATTAGTGAATAAGCATGCAAAATGTGTAAAAACGTCATAAAACCTAAAAAATTGTCAAAAACAGCATAAATCGTCGTAAAACACTTAAAATTACTGAAAAACCATTAAAAATGAGTAAAAACGTCATAAAACCTAAAAAATTGTCTAAAACACCATAAATCGTTGTAAAACACTGAAAATTACTGAAAAACCAAAAAAATTTGTAAAAACGTCATAAAACCTCAAAAATTGTCTAAAACAGCATATGTCGTAGTAAAAATTACGAAAATTACTGAAAAAGCATGCAAAATGTGTAAGAACGTCATAAAACCTAAAAATTGTCTAAAACACCATAAATCGTTGTAAAACACTGAAAATTACTGAAAAACCATAAAAAATGGTATAAAAACGTCATAAAACCTAAAAAATTGTCTAAAACAGCGTATATCGTCGAAAAAAACTGAAAATTAGTGAATAAGCATGCAAAATGTGTAAAAACGTCATAAAACCTAAAGACTTGTCTATAACAGTAAAAATGTGTACTAAATGTGTAAAAACGTCATAAAACCTAAAGAATTGTCAAAAACAGCATAAATCGTCGTAAAACACTTAAAATTACTGAAAAACCATAAAAAATGAGTAAAAACGTCATAAAACCTAAAAAATTGTCTAAAACAGCGTATATCGTTGTAAAACACTGAAAATTACTGAAAAACCATAAAAAATGTGTAAGAACGTCATTAAACCTCAAAAATTGTCTAAAACACCATAAATCGTTGTAAAACACTGAAAATTACTGAAAAACCAAAAAAATTTGTAAAAACGTCATAAAACCTCAAAAATTGTCTAAAACAGCATATGTCGTAGTAAAAATTACGAAAATTACTGAAAAAGCATGCAAAATGTGTAAGAACGTCATAAAACCTAAAAATTGTCTAAAACACCATAAATCGTTGTAAAACACTGAAAATTACTGAAAAACCATAAAAAATGGTATAAAAACGTCATAAAACCTAAAAAATTGTCTAAAACAGCGTATATCGTCGAAAAAAACTGAAAATTAGTGAATAAGCATGCAAAATGTGTAAAAACGTCATAAAACCTAAAGACTTGTCTAAAACAGTAAAAATGTGTACTAAATGTGTAAAAACGTCATAAAACCTAAAAATTGTCTAAAACAGCGTATATCGTCGTAAAAAACTGAAAATTACTGAAAAAGCATGCAACGTCATAAAACCTAAAGACTTAAGTGTTAAGAACGTCATAAAACCTAAAAAATTGTCTAAAACACCATAAATCGTTGTGAAACACTGAAAATTACTGAAAAACCATAAAAAATGTGTAAAAACGTCATAAAACCTCAAAAATTGTCTCAAACAGCGTATATCGTAGTAAAAATTACGAAAATTATTGAAAAAGCATGCAAAATGTGTAAAAACGTCATAAAACCTAAAAAATTGTCTAAAACAGTGTATATAGTCGTAAAAAACTGAAAATTACTGAATAAGCATGCAAAATGTGTAAAAACGTCATAAAACCTAAAAAATTGTCTAAAACACCATAAATCGTTGTAAAACACTGAAAATTACTGAAAAACCATAAAAAATGTGTTAAAACGTCATAAAACCTCAAAAATTGTCTAAAACAGCATATGTCGTAGTAAAAATTACGAAAATTACTGAAAAAGCATGCAAAATGTGTTAGAACGTCATAAAACCTAAAAAATTGTCTAAAACACCATAAATCGTTGTAAAACACTGAAAATTACTGAAAAACCATAAAAAATGTGTAAAAACGTCATAAAACCTAAAAAATTGTCTAAAACAGCGTATATAGTCGTTAAAAACTGAAAATTACTGAAAAAGCATGCAAATTGTGTAAAAACGTCATAAAACTTCAAAAATTGTCTAAAACAGCATTAACCGACTGAAAATTACTGAAAAACCATAAAAAATGTTTAAAAACCTTCAAAAAACCTCAACTGATTACTAAAACAGCGTTAATCGTCGTAAAACATTGAAAATTACTGAAAAACCATAAAAAATGAGTAAAAACGTCATAAAACCTCAAAAATTGTCTAAAACAGCGTATGTCGTCGAAAAAAACTGAAAATTACTGAATAAGCATGCAAAATGTGTAAAAACGTCATAAAACCTAAAAAATTGTCTAAAACACCATAAATCATTGTAAAACACTGAAAATTACTGAAAAACCATAAAATATGAGTAAAAACGTCATAAAACCTCAAAAATTGTCTAAAACAGCGTATATCGTTGTAAAACACTGAAAATTACTGAAAAACCATAAAAAATGTGTAAAAACGTCATTAAACCTCAAAAATTGTCTAAAACAGCGTATTTCGTAGTAAAAATTACGAAAATTACTGAAAAAGCATGCAAAATGTGTAAGAACGTCATTAAACCTCAAAAATTGTCTAAAACAGCATTAACCGACTGAAAATTACTGAAAAACCATAAAAAATGTGTAAAAACGTCATAAAACCTCAAAAATTGTCTAAAACAGCGTATATCGTAGTAAAAATTACGAAAATTACTGAAAAAGCATGCAAAATGTGTAATAACGTCATAAAACCTAAAAAATTGTCTAAAACAGCGTATATAGTCGTAATAAACTGAAAATTACTGAATAAGCATGCAAAATGTGTAAAAACGTCATAAAACCTAAAAAATTGTCTAAAACACTATAAATCGTTGTAAAACACTGAAAATTACTGAAAAACCATAAAAATTGTGTAAAAACGTCATAAAACCTAAAAAATTGTCTAAAACAGCGTATATCGTCGAAAAAAACTGAAAATTAGTGAATAAGCATGCAAAATGTGTAAAAACGTCATAAAACCTAAAGACTTGTCTAAAACAGTAAAAATGTGTACTAGATGTGTAAAAACGTCATAAAACCTAAAAATTGTCTAAAACAGCGTATATCGTCGTAAAAAACTGAAAATTACTGAAAAAGCATGCAACGTCATAAAACCTAAAGACTTAAGTGTTAAGAACGTCATAAAACCTAAAAAATTGTCTAAAACACCATAAATCGTTGTAAAACACTGAAAATTACTGAAAAACCATAAAAAAATGTGTAAAAACGTCATAAAACCTCAAAAATTGTCTAAAACAGCGTATATCGTAGTAAAAATTACGAAAATTACTGAAAAAGCATGCAAAATGTGTAAAAACGTCATAAAACCTAAAAAATTGTCTAAAACAGCGTATATAGTCGTAAAAAACTGAAAATTACTGAATAAGCATGCAAAATGTGTAAAAACGTCATAAAACCTAAAAAATTGTCTAAAACACTATAAATCGTTGTAAAACACTGAAAATTACTGAAAAACCATAAAAATTGTGTAAAAACGTCATAAAACCTAAAAAATTGTCTAAAACAGCGTATATCGTCGAAAAAAACTGAAAATTAGTGAATAAGCATGCAAAATGTGTAAAAACGTCATAAAACCTAAAGACTTGTCTAAAACAGTAAAAATGTGTACTAAATGTGTAAAAACGTCATAAAACCTAAAAATTGTCTTAAACAGCGTATATCGTCGTAAAAAACTGAAAAATTACTGAAAAAGCATGCAACGTCATAAAACCTAAAGACTTAAGTGTTAAGAACGTCATAAAACCTAAAAAATTGTCTAAAACACCATAAATCGTTGTAAAACACTGAAAATTACTGAAAAACCATAAAAAATGTGTAAAAACGTCATAAAACCTCAAAAATTGTCTAAAACAGCGTATATCGTAGTAAAAATTACGAAAATTACTGAAAAAGCATGTAAAATGTGTAAAAACGTCATTAAACCTCAAAAATTGTCTAAAACAGCGTATATCGTTGTAAAACACTGAAAATTACTGAAAAACCATAAAAAATGTGTAAAAACGTCATAAAACCTAAAAAATTGTCTAAAACAGCGTATATCGTCGTAAAAAACTGAGAATTACTGAAAAACCATAAAAAAAGTGTGAAAACGTCATAAAACCTCAAAAATTGTCTAAAACAGCATATGTCGTAGTAAAAATTACGAAAATTACTGAAAAAGCATGCAAAATGTGTAAAAACGTCATAAAACCTCAAAAATTGTCTCAAACAGCGTATATCGTAGTAAAAATTACGAAAATTACTGAAAAACCATAAAAAATGTGTAAAAACGTCATAAAACCTCAAAAATTGTCTAAAACAGCGTATATCGTAGTAAAAATTACGAAAATTACTGAAAAAGCATGCAAAATGTGTAAGAACGTCATAAAACCTAAAAAATTGTCTAAAACACCATAAATCGTTGTAAAACACTGAAAATTACTGAAAAACCATAAAAAATGGTGTAACAACGTCATAAAACTTAAAAAATTGTCTTAAACAGCGTATATCGTCGAAAAAAACTGAAAATTAGTGAATAAGCATGCAAAATGTGTAAAAACGTCATAAAACCTAAAGACTTGTCTAAAACAGTAAAAATGTGTACTAAATGTGTAAAAACGTCATAAAACCTAAAAATTGTCTAAAACAGCGTATATCGTCGTAAAAAACTTAAAATTACTGAAAAAGCATGCAACGTCATAAAACCTAAAGACTTAAGTGTTAAGAACGTCGTAAAACCTAAAAATTTGTCTAAAACACCATAAATCGTTGTAAAACACCGAAAATTACTGAAAAACCATAAAAAATGTGTAAAAACGTCATAAAACCTAAAAAATTGTCTAAAACAGCGTATATAGTCGTAAAAAACTAAAAATTACTGAAAAATCATAAAAAATGAGTAAAAACGTCATGAAACCTCAAAAATTGTCTAAAACAGCGTATATCGTCGAAAAAAACTGAAAATTAGTGAATAAGCATGCAAAATGTGTAAAAACGTCATAAAACCTAAAAAATTGTCTAAAACACCATAAATCGTTGTAAAACACTGAAAATTACTGAAAAACCATGAAAAATGTGTAAAAACGTCATAAAACCTAAAAAATTGTCTAAAACACCATAAATCGTTGTAAAACACTGAAAATTACTGATAAACCATAAAAAATGTGTAAAAACGTCATAAAACCTCAAAAATTGTATAAAACAGCGTATATCGTCGAAAAAAACTGAAAATTAGTGAATTAGCATGCAAAAAGGTGTAAAAACGTCAAAAAACCTAAAAAATTGTCAAAAACAGCATAAATCGTCGTAAAACACTTAAAATTACTGAAAAACCATAAAAAATGAGTAAAAACGTCATAAAACCTCAAAAATTGTCTAAAATAGCGTATATCGTTGTAAAACACTGAAAATTACTGAAAAACCATAAAAAATGTGTAAAAACGTCATAAAACCTCAAAAATTGTCTAAAACAGCATATGTCGTAGTAAGAATTACGAAAATTACTAAAAAGGATTCAAAATGTGTAAGAACGTCATAAAACCTAAAAATTGTCTAAAACACCATAAATCGTTGTAAAACACTGAAAATTACTGAAAAACCATAAAAAATGGTTTAAAAACGTCATTAAACCTAAAAAATTGTCTAAAACAGCGTATATCGTCGAAAAAAACTGAAAATTAGTGAATAAGCATGCAAAATGTGTAAAAACGTCATAAAACCTAAAGACTTGTCTAAAACAGTAAAAATGTGTACTAAATGTGTAAAAACGTCATAAAACCTAAAAATTGTCTAAAACAGCGTATATCGTCGAAAAAAACTGAAAATTAGTGAATAAGCATGCAAAATGTGTAAAAACGTCATAAAACCTAAAGACTTGTCTAAAACAGTAAAAATGTGTACTAAATGTGTAAAAACGTCATAAAACCTCAAAAATTGTCTCAAACAGCGTATATCGTAGTAAAAATTACGAAAATTACTGAAAAAGCATGCAAAATGTGTAAAAACGTCATAAAACCTAAAGACTTGTCTAAAACAGTAAAAATGTGTACTAAATGTGTAAAAACGTCATAAAACCTAAAAATTGTCTAAAACAGCGTATATCGTCGTAAAAAACTTAAAATTACTGAAAAAGCATGCAACGTCATAAAACCTAAAGACTTAAGTGTTAAGAACGTCGTAAAACCTAAAAATTTGTCTAAAACACCATAAATCGTTGTAAAACACCGAAAATTACTGAAAAACCATAAAAAATGTGTAAAAACGTCATAAAACCTAAAAAATTGTCTAAAACAGCGTATATAGTCGTAAAAAACTAAAAATTACTGAAAAATCATAAAAAATGAGTAAAAACGTCATGAAACTTCAAAAATTGTCTCAAACAACGTATATCGTCGAAAAAAACTGAAAATTAGTGAATAAGCATGCAAAATGTGTAAAAACGTCTTAAAACCTAAAAAATTGTCTAAAACACCATAAATCGTTGTAAAACACTGAAAATTACTGAAAAACCATAAAAAATGTGTAAAAACGTCATAAAACCTAAAAAATTGTCTAAAACACCATAAATCGTTGTAAAACACTGAAAATTACTGAAAAACAATAAAAATGTGTAAAAACGTCATAAAACCTCAAAAATTGTATAAAACAGCGTATATCGTCAAAAAAAACTGAAAATTAGTGAATAAGCATGCAAAATGTGTAAAAACGTCATAAAACCTAAAGATTTGTCAAAAACAGCATAAATCGTCGTAAAACACTGAAAATTACTGAAAAACCATAAAAAATGTGTAAAAACGTCATAAAACCTCAAAAATTGTCTAAAACAGCGTATATCGTCGTTTAAAACTGTTTATTACTGAAAAAGCATGCAAAATGTGTAAAAACGTCATAACACCTAAAGAATTGTCTAAAACAGCATAAATCGTCGTAAAACACTGAAAATTACTGAAAAACCATAAAATATGAGTAAAAACGTCATAAAACCTCAAAAATTGTCTAAAACAGCGTATATCGTTGTAAAACACTGAAAATTACTGAAAAACCATAAAAAATGTGTAAAAACGTCATTAAACCTCCAAAATTGTTTAAAACAGCGTATTTCGTAGTAAAAATTACGAAAATTACTGAAAAAGCATGCAAAATGTGTAAGAACGTCATTAAACCTCAAAAATTGTCTAAAACAGCATTAACCGACTGAAAATTACTTAAAAACCATAAAAAATGTTTAAAAACCTTCAAAAAACCTCAAATGATTACTAAAACAGCGTTTATCGTCGTAAAACACTGAAAATTACTGAAAAATCATAAAAAATGAGTAAAAACGTCATGAAACCTCAAAAATTGTCTAAAACAGCGTATATCGTCGAAAAAAACTGAAAATTAGTGAATAAGCATGCAAAATGTGTAAAAACGTCATAAAACCTAAAGAATTGTCAAAAACAGCATAAATCGTCGTAAAACACTTAAAATTACCGAAAAACCATAAAAAATGAGTAAAAACGTCATAAAACCTCAAAAATTGTCTTAAACAGCGTATATCGTTGTAAAACACTGAAAATTACTGAAAAACCATAAAAAATGTGTAAAAACGTCATAAAACCTCAAAAATTGTCTAAAACAGCGTATATCGTAGTAAAAATTACGAAAATTACTGAAAAAGCATGCAAAATGTGTAAGAACGTCATAAAACCTAAAAAATTGTCTAAAACACCATAAATCGTTGTAAAACACTGAAAATTACTGAAAAACCATAAAAAATGGTGTAACAACGTCATAAAACTTAAAAAATTGTCTAAAACAGCGTATATCGTCGAAAAAAACTGAAAATTAGTGAATAAGCATGCAAAATGTGTAAAAACGTCATAAAACCTAAAAAATTGTCTAAAACACCATAAATCGTTGTAAAACACTGAAAATTACTGATAAACCATAAAAAATGTGTAAAAACGTCATAAAACCTCAAAAATTGTATAAAACAGCGTATATCGTCGAAAAAAACTGAAAATTAGTGAATTAGCATGCAAAAAGGTGTAAAAACGTCAAAAAACCTAAAAAATTGTCAAAAACAGCATAAATCGTCGTAAAACACTTAAAATTACTGAAAAACCATAAAAAATGAGTAAAAACGTCATAAAACCTCAAAAATTGTCTAA
This sequence comes from Hesperophylax consimilis, assembly GCF_061612785.1. Classification (NCBI taxonomy): domain Eukaryota; kingdom Metazoa; phylum Arthropoda; class Insecta; order Trichoptera; family Limnephilidae; genus Hesperophylax; species Hesperophylax consimilis. The sequence continues at coordinate 9,495 of NW_028301464.1, read as the reverse complement.
AATAGCGTATATCGTTGTAAAACACTGAAAATTACTGAAAAACCATAAAAAATGTGTAAAAACGTCATAAAACCTCAAAAATTGTCTAAAACAGCATATGTCGTAGTAAGAATTACGAAAATTACTAAAAAGGATTCAAAATGTGTAAGAACGTCATAAAACCTAAAAATTGTCTAAAACACCATAAATCGTTGTAAAACACTGAAAATTACTGAAAAACCATAAAAAATGGTTTAAAAACGTCATTAAACCTAAAAAATTGTCTAAAACAGCGTATATCGTCGAAAAAAACTGAAAATTAGTGAATAAGCATGCAAAATGTGTAAAAACGTCATAAAACCTAAAGACTTGTCTAAAACAGTAAAAATGTGTACTAAATGTGTAAAAACGTCATAAAACCTAAAAATTGTCTAAAACAGCGTATATCGTCGAAAAAAACTGAAAATTAGTGAATAAGCATGCAAAATGTGTAAAAACGTCATAAAACCTAAAGACTTGTCTAAAACAGTAAAAATGTGTACTAAATGTGTAAAAACGTCATAAAACCTCAAAAATTGTCTCAAACAGCGTATATCGTAGTAAAAATTACGAAAATTACTGAAAAAGCATGCAAAATGTGTAAAAACGTCATAAAACCTAAAGACTTGTCTAAAACAGTAAAAATGTGTACTAAATGTGTAAAAACGTCATAAAACCTAAAAATTGTCTAAAACAGCGTATATCGTCGTAAAAAACTTAAAATTACTGAAAAAGCATGCAACGTCATAAAACCTAAAGACTTAAGTGTTAAGAACGTCGTAAAACCTAAAAATTTGTCTAAAACACCATAAATCGTTGTAAAACACCGAAAATTACTGAAAAACCATAAAAAATGTGTAAAAACGTCATAAAACCTAAAAAATTGTCTAAAACAGCGTATATAGTCGTAAAAAACTAAAAATTACTGAAAAATCATAAAAAATGAGTAAAAACGTCATGAAACTTCAAAAATTGTCTCAAACAACGTATATCGTCGAAAAAAACTGAAAATTAGTGAATAAGCATGCAAAATGTGTAAAAACGTCTTAAAACCTAAAAAATTGTCTAAAACACCATAAATCGTTGTAAAACACTGAAAATTACTGAAAAACCATAAAAAATGTGTAAAAACGTCATAAAACCTAAAAAATTGTCTAAAACACCATAAATCGTTGTAAAACACTGAAAATTACTGAAAAACAATAAAAATGTGTAAAAACGTCATAAAACCTCAAAAATTGTATAAAACAGCGTATATCGTCAAAAAAAACTGAAAATTAGTGAATAAGCATGCAAAATGTGTAAAAACGTCATAAAACCTAAAGATTTGTCAAAAACAGCATAAATCGTCGTAAAACACTGAAAATTACTGAAAAACCATAAAAAATGTGTAAAAACGTCATAAAACCTCAAAAATTGTCTAAAACAGCGTATATCGTCGTTTAAAACTGTTTATTACTGAAAAAGCATGCAAAATGTGTAAAAACGTCATAACACCTAAAGAATTGTCTAAAACAGCATAAATCGTCGTAAAACACTGAAAATTACTGAAAAACCATAAAATATGAGTAAAAACGTCATAAAACCTCAAAAATTGTCTAAAACAGCGTATATCGTTGTAAAACACTGAAAATTACTGAAAAACCATAAAAAATGTGTAAAAACGTCATTAAACCTCCAAAATTGTTTAAAACAGCGTATTTCGTAGTAAAAATTACGAAAATTACTGAAAAAGCATGCAAAATGTGTAAGAACGTCATTAAACCTCAAAAATTGTCTAAAACAGCATTAACCGACTGAAAATTACTTAAAAACCATAAAAAATGTTTAAAAACCTTCAAAAAACCTCAAATGATTACTAAAACAGCGTTTATCGTCGTAAAACACTGAAAATTACTGAAAAATCATTAAAAATGAGTAAAAACGTCATGAAACCTCAAAAATTGTCTAAAACAGCGTATATCGTCGAAAAAAACTGAAAATTAGTGAATAAGCATGCAAAATGTGTAAAAACGTCATAAAACCTAAAGAATTGTCAAAAACAGCATAAATCGTCGTAAAACACTTAAAATTACCGAAAAACCATAAAAAATGAGTAAAAACGTCATAAAACCTCAAAAATTGTCTTAAACAGCGTATATCGTTGTAAAACACTGAAAATTACTGAAAAACCATAAAAAATGTGTAAAAACGTCATAAAACCTCAAAAATTGTCTAAAACAGCGTATATCGTAGTAAAAATTACGAAAATTACTGAAAAAGCATGCAAAATGTGTAAGAACGTCATAAAACCTAAAAAATTGTCTAAAACACCATAAATCGTTGTAAAACACTGAAAATTACTGAAAAACCATAAAAAATGGTGTAACAACGTCATAAAACTTAAAAAATTGTCTAAAACAGCGTATATCGTCGAAAAAAACTGAAAATTAGTGAATAAGCATGCAAAATGTGTAAAAACGTCATACAACCTAAAGACTTGTCTAAAACAGTAAAAATGTGTACTTAATGTGTAAAAACGTCATAAAACCTAAAAATTGTCTAAAACAGCGTATATCGTCGTAAAAAACTTAAAATTACTGAAAAAGCATGCAACGTCATAAAACCTAAAGACTTAAGTGTTAAGAACGTCGTAAAACCTAAAAATTTGTCTAAAACACCATAAATCGTTGTAAAACACTGAAAATTACTGAAAAACCATAAAAAATGTGTAAAAACGTCATAAAACCTAAAAAATTGTCTTAAACAGCGTATATAGTCGTAAAAAACTGAAAATTACTGAATAAGCATGCAAAATGTTTAAAAACGTCATAAAACCTAAAAAATTGTCTAAAACACCATAAATCGTTGTAAAACACTGAAAATTACTGAAAAACCATAAAAAATGTGTAAAAACGTCATAAAACCTCAAAAATTGTCTAAAACAGCATATGTCGTAGTAAAAATTACGAAAATTACTGAAAAAGCATGCAAAATGTGTAAAAACGTCATAAATCCTCAAAAATTGTCTCAAACAGCGTATATCGTAGTAAAAATTACGAAAATTACTGAAAAAGCATGCAAAATGTGTAAAAACGTCATAAAACCTAAAAAATTGTCTAAAACAGTGTATATTGTCGTAAAAAACTGAAAATTACTGAATAAGCATGCAAAATGTGTAAAAACGTCATAAAACCTAAAAAATTGTCTAAAACACCATAAATCGTTGTAAAACACTGAAAATTACTGAAAAACCATAAAAAATGTGTAAAAACGTCATAAAACCTCAAAAATTGTATAAAACAGCGTATATCGTCGAAAAAAACTGAAAATTAGTGAATAAGCATGCAAAATGTGTAAAAACGTCATAAAACCTAAAAAATTGTCTAAAACACCATAAATCGTTGTAAAACCATGAAAATTACTGAAAAACCATAAAAAATGTGTAAAAACGTCATAAAACCTAAAAAATTGTCTAAAACACCATAAATCGTTGTAAAACACTGAAAATTACTGAAAAACCATAAAAAATGTGTAAAAACGTCATAAAACCTCAAAAATTGTATAAAACAGCGTATATCGTCGAAAAAAACTGAAAATTAGTGAATAAGCATGCAAAATGTGTAAAAACGTCATAAAACCTAACAAATTGTCTAAAACAGCGTATATGGTCGTAAAAAACTGAAAATTACTGAAAAACCATAAAAAATGTGTAAAAACGTCATAAAACCTAAAGACTTGTCTAAAACAGTAAAAATGTGTACTAAATGTGTAAAAACGTCATAAAACCTAAAAATTGTCTAAAACAGCGTATATCGTCGTTTAAAACTGTTTATTACTGAAAAAGCATGCAAAATGTGTAAAAACGACATAAAACCTAAAGAATTGTCTAAAACAGCATAAATCGTCGTAAAACACTGAAAATTACTGAAAAACCATAAAATATGAGTAAAAACGTCATAAAACCTCAAAAATTGTCTAAAACAGCGTATATCGTCGTTTAAAACTGTTTATTACTGAAAAAGCATGCAAAATGTGTAAAAACGTCATAAAACCTAAAGAATTGTCTAAAACAGCATAAATCGTCGTAAAACACTGAAAATTACAGAAAAACCATAAAATATGAGTAAAAACGTCATAAAACCTCAAAAATTGTCTAAAACAGCGTATATCGTTGTAAAACACTGAAAATTACTGAAAAACCATAAAAAATGTGTAAAAACGTCATAAAAACTCAAAAATTGTCTAAAACAGCGTATATCGTAGTAAAAATTACGAAAATTACTGAAAAAGCATGCAAAATGTGTAAGAACGTCATTAAACCTAAAAAATTGTCAAAAACACCATAAATCGTTGTAAAACACTGAAAATTAATGAAAAACCATAAAAAATGTGTAAAAACGTCATAAAACCTGAAAAATTGTCTAAAACAGCGTATATCGTCGTAAAAAACTGAGAATTACTGAAAACGCATGCAAATTGTGTAAAAACGTCATAAAACCTCAAAAATTGTCTAAAACAGCATTAACCGACTGAAAATTACTGAAAAACCATAAAAAATGTTTTAAAACCTTCAAAAAACCTCAAATGATTACTTAAACAGCGTTTATCGTCGTAAAACACTGAAAATTACTGAAAAATCATAAAAAATGAGTAAAAACGTCATGAAACCTCAAAAATTGTCTCAAACAGCGTATATCGTTGTAAAACACTGAAAATTACTGAAAAACCATAAAAAATGTGTAAAAACGTCATAAAACCTCAAAAATTGTCTAAAACAGCGTATATCGTTGTAAAACACTGAAAATTACTGAAAAACCATAAAAAATGTGTAAAAACGTCATAAAACCTCAAAAATTGTCTAAAACAGCGTATATCGTAGTAAAAATTACGAAAATTACTGAAAAAGCATGCAAAATTTGTAAGAACGTCATTAAACCTAAAAAATTGTCTAAAACACCATAAATCGTTGTAAAACACTGAAAATTACTGAAAAACCAAAAAAATGTGTAAAAACGTCATAAAACCTCAAAAATTGTCTAAAACAGCATATGTCGTAGTAAAAATTACGAAAATTACTGAAAAAGCATGCAAAATGTGTAAGAACGTCATTAAACCTAAAAATTGTCTAAAACACCATAAATCGTTGTAAAACACTGAAAATTACTGAAAAACCATAAAAAATGGTTTAAAAACGTCATAAAACCTAAAAAATTGTCTAAAACAGCGTATATCGTCGAAAAAAACTGAAAATTAGTGAATAAGCATGCAAAATGTGTAAAAACGTCATAAAACCTAAAGACTTGTCTAAAACAGTAAAAATGTGTACTAAATGTGTAAAAACGTCATTAAACCTAAAAATTGTCTAAAACAGCGTATATCGTCGTAAAAAACTGAAAATTACTGAAAAAGCATGCAACGTCATAAAACCTAAAGACTTAAGTGTTAAGAACGTCATAAAACCTAAAAAATTGTCTAAAACACCATAAATCGTTGTGAAACACTGAAAATTACTGAAAAACCATAAAAAATGTGTAAAAACGTCATAAAACCTCAAAAATTGTCTCAAACAGCGTATATCGTAGTAAAAATTACGAAAATTACTGAAAAAGCATGCAAAATGTGTAAAAACGTCATAAAACCTAAAAAATTGTCTAAAACACCATAAATCGTTGTAAAACACTGAAAATTACTGAAAAACCATAAAAAGTGTGTTAAAACGTCATAAAACCTCAAAAATTGTCTAAAACAGCATATGTCGTAGTAAAAATTACAAAAATTACTGAAAAAGCATGCAAAATGTGTTAGAACGTCATAAAACCTAAAAAATTGTCTAAAACACCATAAATCGTTGTAAAACACTGAAAATTACTGAAAAACCATAAAAAATGTGTAAATACGTCATAAAACCTAAAAGATTGTCTAAAACAGCGTATATAGTCGTAAAAAACTGAAAATTACTGAAAAATCATAAAAAATGAGTAAAAACGTCATGAAACCTCAAAAATTGTCTAAAACAGCGTATATCGTCGAAAAAAACTGAAAATTAGTGAATAAGCATGCAAAATGTGTAAAAACGTCATAAAACCTAAAAAATTGTCTAAAACACCATAAATCGTTGTAAAACACTGAAAATTACTGAAAAACCATAAAAAATGTGTAAAAACGTCATCAAACCTAAAAAATTGTCTAAAACACCATAAATCGTTGTAAAACACTGAAAATTACTGATAAACCATAAAAAATGTGTAAAAACGTCATAAAACCTCAAAAATTGTATAAAACAGCGTATATCGTCGAAAAAAACTGAAAATTAGTGAATAAGCATGCAAAATGTGTAAAAACGTCATAAAACCTAAAAAATTGTCAAAAACAGCATAAATCGTCGTAAAACACTTAAAATTACTGAAAAACCATAAAAAATGAGTAAAAACGTCATAAAACCTCAAAAATTGTCTAAAACAGCGTATATCGTTGTAAAACACTGAAAATTACTGAAAAACCATAAAAAATGTGTAAAAACGTCATAAAACCTCAAAAATTGTCTAAAACAGCGTATATCGTAGTAAAAATTACGAAAATTACTGAAAAAGCATGCAAAATGTGTAAGAACGTCATTAAACCTAAAAAATTGTCTAAAACACCATAAATCGTTGTAAAACACTGAAAATTACTGAAAAACCAAAAAAATGTGTAAAAACGTCATAAAACCTCAAAAATTGTCTAAAACAGCATATGTCGTAGTAAAAATTACGAAAATTACTAAAAAGGATTCAAATTGTGTAAGAACGTCATAAAACCTAAAAATTGTCTAAAACACCATAAATCGTTGTAAAACACTGAAAATTACTGAAAAACCATAAAAAATGGTTTAAAAACGTCATTAAACCTAAAAAATTGTCTAAAACAGCGTATATCGTCGAAAAAAACTGAAAATTAGTGAATAAGCATGCAAAATGTGTAAAAACGTCATAAAACCTAAAGACTTGTCTAAAACAGTAAAAATGTGTACTAAATGTGTATAAACGTCATAAAACCTAAAATTTGTCTAAAACAGCGTATATCGTCGTAAAAAACTGAAAATTACTGAAAAAGCATGCAACGTCATAAAACCTAAAGACTTAAGTGTTAAGAACGTCATAAAACCTAAAAAATTGTCTAAAACACCATAAATCGTTGTGAAACACTGAAAATTACTGAAAAACCATAAAAAATGTGTAAAAACGTCATAAAACCTCAAAAATTGTCTCAAACAGCGTATATCGTAGTAAAAATTACGAAAATTACTGAAAAAGCATGCAAAATGTGTAAAAACGTCATAAAACCTAAAAAATTGTCTAAAACAGTGTATATAGTCGTAAAAAACTGAAAATTACTGAATAAGCATGCAAAATGTGTAAAAACGTCATAAAACCTAAAAAATTGTCTAAAACACCATACATCGTTGTAAAACACTGAAAATTACTGAAAAACCATAAAAAATGTGTTAAAACGTCATAAAACCTCAAAAATTGTCTAAAACAGCATATGTCGTAGTAAAAATTACGAAAATTACTGAAAAAGCATGCAAAATGTGTTAGAACGTCATAAAACCTAAAAAATTGTCTAAAACACCATAAATCGTTGTAAAACACTGAAAATTACTGAAAAACCATAAAAAATGTGTAAAAACGTCATAAAACCTAAAAAATTGTCTAAAACAGCGTATATAGTCGTTAAAAACTGAAAATTACTGAAAAAGCATGCAAATTGTGTAAAAACGTCATGAAACTTCAAAAATTGTCTAAAACAGCATTAACCGACTGAAAATTACTGAAAAACCATAAAAAATGTTTAAAAACCTTCAAAAAACCTCAAATGATTACTAAAACAGCGAAATCGTCGTAAAACATTGAAAATTACTGAAAAACCATAAAAAATGAGTAAAAACGTCATTAAACCTCAAAAATTGTCTAAAACAGCGATGTCGTCGAAAAAAACCGAAAATTACTGAATAAGCATGCAAAATGTGTAAAAACGTCATAAAACCTAAAAAATTGTCTAAAACACCATAAATCATTGTAAAACACTGAAAATTACTGAAAAACCATAAAAAATGTAGAAAAACGTCATAAAACCTCAAAAATTGTCTAAAACAGCGTATATCGTCGTTTAAAACTGTTTATTACTGAAAAAGCATGCAAAATGTGTAAAAACTTCATAAAACCTAAAGAATTGTCTAAAACAGCATAAATCGTCGTAAAACACTGAAAATTACTGAAAAATCATAAAAAATGAGTAAAAACGTCATGAAACCTCAAAAATTGTCTCAAACAGCGTATATCGTTGTAAAACACTGAAAATTACTGAAAAACCATAAAAAATGTGTAAAAACGTCATAAAACCTCAAAAATTGTCTAAAACAGCGTATATCGTTGTAAAACACTGAAAATTACTGAAAAACCATAAAAAATGTGTAAAAACGTCATAAAACCTCAAAAATTGTCTAAAACAGCGTATATCGTAGTAAAAATTACGAAAATTACTGAAAAAGCATGCAAAATGTGTTAGAACGTCATAAAACCTAAAAAATTGTCTAAAACACCATAAATCGTTGTAAAACACTGAAAATTACTGAAAAACCATAAAAAATGTGTAAAAACGTCATAAAACCTCAAAAATTGTCTAAAACAGCGTATATCGTAGTAAAAATTACGAAAATTACTGAAAAAGCATGCAAAATTTGTAAGAACGTCATTAAACCTAAAAAATTGTCTAAAACAGCGTATATCGTCGAAAAAAACTGAAAATTAGTGAATAAGCATGCAAAATGTGTAAAAACGTCATACAACCTAAAGACTTGTCTAAAACAGTAAAAATGTGTACTTAATGTGTAAAAACGTCATAAAACCTAAAAATTGTCTAAAACAGCGTATATCGTCGTAAAAAACTTAAAATTACTGAAAAAGCATGCAACGTCATAAAACCTAAAGACTTAAGTGTTAAGAACGTCGTAAAACCTAAAAATTTGTCTAAAACACCATAATTCGTTGTAAAACACTGAAAATTACTGAAAAACCATAAAAAATGTGTAAAAACGTCATAAAACCTAAAAAATTGTCTAAAACAGCGTATATAGTCGTAGAAAACTGAAAATTACTGAATAAGCATGCAAAATGTTTAAAAACGTCATAAAACCTAAAAAATTGTCTAAAACACCATAAATCGTTGTAAAACACTGAAAATTACTGAAAAACCATAAAAAATGTGTAAAAACGTCATAAAACCTCAAAAATTGTCTAAAACAGCATATGTCGTAGTAAAAATTACGAAAATTACTGAAAAAGCATGCAAAATGTGTAAAAACGTCATTAAACCTCAAAAATTGTCTCAAACAGCGTATATCGTAGTAAAAATTACGAAAATTACTGAAAAAGCATGCAAAATGTGTAAAAACGTCATAAAACCTAAAAAATTGTCTAAAACAGTGTATATAGTCGTAAAAAACTGAAAATTACA